>NC_053399.1:2517669-2585415 GCF_905171765.1 Bufo bufo | reverse complement strand
ATGAGCGGCACCGTGGCGTTAGCAGGGGGGGGGGGGAGGAGATGAGCGGCACTGTGGTGTTAGCAGGGGGGGGGGGGGGGGGAGATGAGCGGCACTGTGGTGTTAGCAGGGGGGGGGGGGGGTGAGGAGATGAGCGGCACTGTGGTGTTAGCAGGGGGGGGAGAGGAGATGAGCGGGCACCGTGGTGTTAGCAGGGGGGGGGGGGGAGAGGAGATGAGCGGGCACCGTGGTGTTAGCAGGGGGGGGGGGGGGGGTGAGGAGATGAGCGGCACCGTGGCGTTAGCAGGGAGGGGGGGGGGGGGGGGGGGTGAGGAGATGAGCGGCACTGTGGTGTTAGCAGGGGGGGGAGAGGAGATGAGCGGCACTGTGGTGTTAGCAGGGGGGGGGGGAGGAGATGAGCGGCACCGTGGTGTTAGCAGGGGGGGGGGAGGAGATGAGCGGCACCGTGGCGTTAGCAGGGGGGGAGAGAGGAGATGAGCGGCACCGTGGTGTTAGCAGGGGGGGGGGGAGAGGAGATGAGCGGCACTGTGGTGTTAGCAGGGGGGGAGAGAGGAGATGAGCGGCACCGTGGTGTTAGCAGGGGGGAGGGAGGAGATGAGCGGGCACCGTGGCGTTAGCAGGGGGGGGAGGAGATGAGCGGGCACCGCGGCGTTAGCAGGGGGGGAGAGGAGATGAGCGGCACCGTGGCAGTCGCGATGTGGTTAACCCCTAGTCTCCCGCAGGTTTGTCCCGGATAAGGACTTCTCGGGCTCGGATCGGAAGCAGCGCAGGGACGGCCCGGTGCAGTTCGAGGAGGATCCCTTCGGTTTGGATAAATTCTTGGAAGAAGCCAAACAGCACGGAGGCTCCAAACGCCCGTCAGAGGGCGGCCGCCCCAAGGAGCATGACCATGAGGGCAAGAAGCGCAGGAAGGAGTGAGTGCTGACTCTGCAAGGACTGTGGCCCTTGCACGCGGGGCCGTGTACATAGAAGCGGGCGCCCAGGAGAAGGGGCTGCCCCTGGAGCGACGCCGCTGATTATAGGGTTAATCGGTGGCTGTAGGATCCATGCCGCTGATTTCTGATGACTTTTATTTTCTGTTGTATTTAAACTTTTAAAATAAAATTTCAAAATGCTAAATCTGAGGTCGTGCACTACATGTCCCAGCATGCCTTGCAGATGAGGGTGGGGCTGCTCTGACGTCACATCATGTGACCAAACCTGTAAACATCACTGACCGCTGCAGAACGCGTACAGCCTCCACCGGCAGAGGGCGCAGCGCGCGGGTCATGGCGAATCTCCATGTCTCCTCCCCCTCAGGCGCCCGTACACTCCGGGCGCCGCCATCTTGTGCTGTGTGACCTATAACCCTAGTGACGCTGTCCGGAAGTGAAGGTAACATGGCGGCGCCCGGTCAGCGGCGTAAAGATGGCGGCCGCGGTGCTAGAGCAGGGGGAGGATGCTTTCCGAAAGATGTTCCGCTTCTACCGGAGGAGGAACCCGCCCGCCGACCTGTCCGGGGTGTTGGCGTTCCGTGCCGGAGAACCCAGGGTCCGTATGCTGGGAAATCCTCTGGCCTGGAGATCAGCTGTCCGGCCACCCTCCTCCTCCTCGCTATCCGGTCTCCTCCTCCTCGCTGTCCGGTCTCCTCCTCCTCGCTGTCCGGTCTCCTCCTCCTCGCTGTCCGGTCACCCCCTCCTCGCTGTCCCGTCACCCCCCCCCCCCCCCCCCCCCCTCCCCGCTGTCCCGTCACCCCCCCTCCTCCTCCTCGCTGTCCCGTCACCCCCTCCTCGCTGTCCCGTCACCCCCTCCTCGCTGTCCCGTCACCCCCCCCCTCCTCCTCCTCGCTGTCCCGTCACCCCCTCCTCGCTGTCCCGTCACCCCCCCCCCCCCTCCTCGCTGTCCCGTCACCCCCCCCTCCTCCTCCTCGCTGTCCCGTCACCCCCTCCTCGCTGTCCCGTCACCCCCTCCTCGCTGTCCCGTCACCCCCCCCTCCTCCTCCTCGCTGTCCCGTCACCCCCTCCTCGCTGTCCCGTCACCCCCCCCCTCCTCCTCCTCGCTGTCCCGTCACCCCCCTCCTCCTCCTCGCTGTCCCGTCACCCCCCCTCCTCCTCCTCGCTGTCCCGTCACCCCCCTCCTCGCTGTCCCGTCACCCCCTCCTCGCTGTCCCGTCACCCCCCCCTCCTCCTCCTCGCTGTCCCGTCACCCCCCTCCTCGCTGTCCCGTCACCCCCCCCCTCCTCCTCCTCGCTGTCCCGTCACCCCCCTCCTCCTCCTCGCTGTCCCGTCACCCCCCCCTCCTCCTCCTCGCTGTCCCGTCACCCCCCCCCCTCCTCCTCCTCGCTGTCCCGTCACCCCCCCCCTCCTCCTCCTCGCTGTCCCGTCACCCCCCCCTCCTCCTCCTCGCTGTCCCGTCACCTCCCCCCTCCTCCTCCTCGCTGTCTCGTCACCCCCTCCTCCTCCTCGCTGTCCCGTCACCCCCCCCCCCTCCTCCTCGCTGTCCCGTCACCCCCCCTCCTCCTCCTCGCTGTCCCGTCACCCCCCCCTCCTCCTCCTCGCTGTCCCGTCACCCCCCCCCTCCTCCTCCTCGCTGTCCCGTCACCCCCCCCCTCCTCCTCCTCGCTGTCCCGTCACCCCCCCCCTCCTCCTCCTCGCTGTCCCGTCACCCCCCCCTCCTCCTCCTCGCTGTCCCGTCACCCCCCCCTCCTCCTCCTCGCTGTCCCGTCACCCCCCCCTCCTCCTCCTCGCTGTCCCGTCTCCCCCCCTCCTCCTCCTCGCTGTCCCGTCACCCCCCCTCCTCCTCCTCGCTGTCCCGTCACCCCCCCCCTCCTCCTCCTCGCTGTCCCGTCACCCCCCCCTCCTCCTCCTCGCTGTCCCGTCACCCCCCCCTCCTCCTCCTCGCTGTCCCGTCACCCCCCCTCCTCCTCCTCGCTGTCCCGTCACCCCCCCTCCTCCTCCTCGCTGTCCCGTCACCCCCCCCTCCTCCTCCTCGCTGTCCCGTCACCCCCCCTCCTCCTCCTCGCTGTCCCGTCACCCCCCCTCCTCCTCCTCGCTGTCCCGTCACCCCCCCCTCCTCCTCCTCGCTGTCCCGTCACCCCCCCTCCTCCTCCTCGCTGTCCCGTCACCCCCCCCTCCTCCTCCTCGCTGTCCCGTCACCCCCTCCTCGGTCACCCCCCCCCCCCTCCTCCTCGCTGTCCCGTCACCCCCCCTCCTCCTCCTCGCTGTCCCGTCACCCCC
This sequence comes from Bufo bufo, assembly GCF_905171765.1. Taxonomy (NCBI): domain Eukaryota; kingdom Metazoa; phylum Chordata; class Amphibia; order Anura; family Bufonidae; genus Bufo; species Bufo bufo. Next base: position 2,582,200 of record NC_053399.1, on the reverse strand, counting down.
CCCTCCTCCTCCTCGCTGTCCCGTCACCCCCCCCCTCCTCCTCCTCGCTGTCCCGTCACCCCCCCTCCTCCTCCTCGCTGTCCCGTCATCCCCCCCCCTCCTCCTCCTCGCTGTCCCGTCACCCCCCCCTCCTCCTCCTCGCTGTCCCGTCACCCCCCCCTCCTCCTCCTCGCTGTCCCGTCACCCCCCCCTCCTCCTCCTCGCTGTCCCGTCACCCCCCCTCCTCCTCCTCGCTGTCCCGTCACCCCCCCTCCTCCTCCTCGCTGTCCCGTCACCCCCCCTCCTCCTCCTCGCTGTCCCGTCACCCCCCCCTCCTCCTCCTCGCTGTCCCGTCACCCCCCCTCCTCCTCCTCGCTGTCCCGTCACCCCCCCTCCTCCTCCTCGCTGTCCCGTCACCCCCCCTCCTCCTCCTCGCTGTCCCGTCACCCCCCCCTCGGTCACCCCCCCCTCCTCCTCCTCGCTGTCCCGTCCCCCCCCCCCCCCCCTCCTCGCTGTCCCGTCACCCCCCCCTCCTCCTCCTCGCTGTCCCGTCACCCCCCCCTCCTCCTCCTCGCTGTCCCGTCACCCCCCCCCTCCTCCTCCTCGCTGTCCCGTCACCCCCCCTCCTCCTCCTCGCTGTCCCGTCACCCCCCCTCCTCCTCCTCGCTGTCCCGTCACCCCCCCCCTCCTCCTCTTCCTCCTCGCTGTACCGTCACCCCCTCCTCCTTTTCCGTGCTCGCTTGTCGCCCCGTCTTCCGCACTGACCTTCCGTTGACTGTTGTTCATTTCTCTGCAGCTGCGCCCGGTGGAGCTAAGTGTCGGCGCGGTGTCGGATCGGGACGCGGGACGCCTGGGTTTGCAGCCGCTGCGGTGCTGGTCAGCTTACCATGTGGATGGCTATCCAGGTATGACAGGATGGGGGAGGGGACAGAGCACTCACTTTCTGCCCGCTCTGCTCAGGGCAGTCTTGTGGGCGGAGATAGCAGAAGGGGGTGGGTCAATAGGTCATATCAGGTGGGTGACCCTTTGGCCTACTGCCCCCAGGTTTCCTCTTCATCGTTAACCCCTTCCTGCCCGGCTGGCAGCATGGCTGGGTGCGTCAGTGTCTGAAGCTGTATCCACGGAAACCAAACGTGTGCAACCTGGACCTGCACATGAGCCTGGAGGGCGACCTGTGGAGCCACAGCCACGCCCAGCTCAGGTGAGACACACTCCCTCCCCGGGCACTGAGCTCTCATTGGTCGATGTAGAGTCTGACTCCACCCACTCTTCCAGGAAGAAGTGGTCCCAGAGGCGGAGTGAGAAGACGCTGCTGGAGAAGCTTCGCTGGGTGACCCTCGGCTTCCATTACAACTGGGACACAAAGGTGATGGTGTAACGTATGGCAGAGGGGCCCCTAAGGGCCCATGTGTGACTGGTGCCTCTGCACCCCTATAGCTGGTCCTATTAGAGAAGCCCAGACCAGAATGTTTCCAGTCACTGACAGCAAGCAGAGCTTGTGCATGGGATGAGAAATGGGAGCACAGCACATCTCCTGCAGTTAGAGGGCTGAGGAGCTGGTACTTACCTGGGGTGGGTGGTGGCCGTCTCATGCCTCTCTCCTCCTGCAGAAATACTACAGGGAGCACCACAGCCCGTTCCCCGCCGATCTGGCGGCGCTGTCGCGCTGCGTCTCTCTTGCCTGCGGCTTCCATGGCTTCGAGGCGGAGGCTGGGATCCTGAACTACTACCACATGGACTCCTCGCTGGGCATCCACGTGGACGAGTCTGAGCTAGACCACGGCAGCCCCCTCCTGTCCTTCAGGTGAGATCAGAGGCTCACTGCCCGTCTCCTCATAGGGGGAGTAGTCCGCAGTTACTTGGAAAACACCAACAAGCTGCTGCTGACGGAGCGGATCCGCGAACTCATCCGGATCCATCAGCAGCAGCTTGTTGATGGTTTCCACATGTACTGGTGCAGAATAAGATGATGGTGAGAACGGAAGATTGCGTCTTGGCCACTAGAGGGCGCTGCTGTCCTGGAGAAGTAGCAGAGCTGAACGTGCTCACACAGCACCAGCCTCCGCTGGATGGTCACACAATCAACTCCTTGCTGATGGTTTCCTCTCATCTTGTTGCAGCTTTGGACAGTCCAGTATCTTCCTGCTGGGGGGTGTTAGCAGAGAGGTGGCCCCCACCCCCATGATGATGCACAGTGGTGATATCATGGTAATGTCTGGTGCCAGCCGCCTTCTATACCACGCAGTGCCACGGATCCTGCGCCATCCTGGAGGGGGCGTGCTACCCCCCTGCTTGTCTGTGCCTCCATCCAGTGATGACAGCAGCCCCCTCATCGAGCCGTGTTCCCCCTCTGATTGGGAGGCGTGTGAATCATATCTGCAGTCCGCCCGCATCAATATGACCGTGCGCCGCGTGTTGGCGGAGGGGGGCAACTTTCCTGAGGAGGGTGACGCACAGGGTGCAGAGGTCGCCCACAGAGACTCCTATCACAATGAGGAGGACGAGCTCCCAGAGGCAGAAGAGCCAGGACTCCCGGAACGCACGAGAACCGCAGCTCAGGACTAAATGGGGGGGTCTGAATAAAGATTTCTATTTTATATGCCACCTATTGTCGTCTCCTGCCCCACCTACCAACCGCCACGACACCTTACAGGTACTGATAGCAGAATAGTGAGTGCAGCTCTGGAGTATAATACAGGATAAGTAATGTATGTACACAGTGACTGCACCAGCAGAATAGTGAGTGCAGCTCTGGAGTATAATACAGGATGTAACTCCGGATCAGTACAGGATAAGTAATGTATGTACACAGTGACTGCACCAGCAGAATAGTGAGTGCAGCTCTGGAGTATAATACAGGATGTAACTCAGGATCAGTACAGGATAAGTAATGTATGTACACAGTGACTGCACCAGCAGAATAGTGAGTGCAGCTCTGGAGGATAATACAGGATGTAACTCAGGATCAGTACAGGATAAGTACTGTATGTACACAGTGACTGCACCAGCAGAATAGTGAGTGCAGCTCTGGAGTATAATACAGGATGTAACTCAGGATCAGTACTGGATAAGTAATGTATGTACACAGTGACTGCACCAGCAGAATAGTGAGTGCAGCTCTGGAGTATAATACAGGATGTAACTCAGGATCAGTACAGGATAAGTAATGTATGTACACAGTGATTGCACCAGCAGAATAGTGAGTACAGCTCTGGAGTATAATACAGGATGTAACTCAGGATCAGTACAGGATAAGTAATGTATGTACACAGTGACTGCACCAGCAGAATAGTGAGTGCAGCTCTGGAGTATAATACAGGATGTAACTCAGGATCAGTACAGGATAAGTAATGTATGTACACAGTGATTGCACCAGCAGAATAGTGAGTACAGCTCTGGAGTATAATACAGGATGTAACTCAGGATCAGTACAGGATAAGTAATGTATGTACATAGTGACTGCACCAGCAGAATAGTGAGTGCAGCTCTGGAGTATAATACAGGATGTAACTGAGGATCAGTACAGGATAAGTAATGTATGCACACAGTGACTGCACCAGCAGAATAGTGAGTGCAGCTCTGGAGTATAATACAGGATGTAACTCAGGATCAGTACAGGATAAGTAATGTATGTACACAGTGACTCCACCAGCAGAATAGTGAGTGCAGCTCTGGAGTATAATACAGGATGTAACTGAGGATCAGTACAGGATAAGTAATGTATGCACACAGTGACTGCACCAGCAGAATAGTGAGTGCAGCTCTGGAGTATAATACAGGATGTAACTCAGGATCAGTACAGGATAAGTAATGTATGTGCACAGTGACTGCACCAGCAGAATAGTGAGTGCAGCTCTGGAGTATAATACAGGATGTAACTCAGGATCAGTACAGGATAAGTAATGTATGTACACAGTGACTGCACCAGCAGAATAGTGAGTGCAGCTCTGGAGTATAATACAGGATGTAACTCAGGATCAGTACAGGATAAGTAATGTATGTACACAGTGACTGCACCAGCAGAATAGTGAGTGCAGCTCTGGAGTATAATACAGGATGTAACTCAGGATCAGTACAGGATAAGTAATGTATGTACACAGTGACTGCACCAGCAGAATAGTGAGTGCAGCTCTGGAGTATAATACAGGATGTAACTCAGGATCAGTACCGGATAAGTAATGTATGTACACAGTGACTGCATCAGCAGAATAGTGAGTGCAGCTCTGGAGTATAATACAGGATAAAACTCAGGATCAGTACAGGATAAGTAATGTATGTGCACAGTGACTGCACCAGCAGAATAGTGAGTGCAGCTCTGGAGGATAATACAGGATGTAACTCAGGATCAGTACAGGATAAGTAATGTATGTAGACAGTGACTGCACCAGCAGAATAGTGAGTGCAGCTCTGGAGTATAATACAGGATGTAACTCAGGATCAGTACAGGATAAGTAATGTATGTACACAGTGACTGCACCAGCAGAATAGTGAGTGCAGCTCTGGAGTATAATACAGGATGTAACTCAGGATCAGTACAGGATAAGTAATGTATGTACATAGTGATTGCACCAGCAGAATAGTGAGTGCAGCTCTGGAGTATAATACAGGATGTAACCCAGGATCAGTACAGGATAAGTAATGTATGTACACAGTGACTGCACCAGCAGAATAGTGAGTGCAGCTCTGGAGTATAATACAGGATGTAACTCCGGATCAGTACAGGATAAGTAATGTATGTACACAGTGATTGCACCAGCAGAATAGTGACTGCAGCTCTGGAGTATAATACAGGATGTGACTCAGGATCAGTACAGGATAAGTAATGTATGTACACAGTGACTCCACCAGCAGAATAGTGAGTGCCGCTCTGGAGTATAATACAGGATGTAACTCAGGATCAGTACAGGATAAGTAATGTATGTACACAGTGACTCCACCAGCAGAATAGTGAGTGCCGCTCTGGAGTATAATACAGGATGTAACTAGGTGATTTTCCTAGTCTATGACGGAAAGTCATGGTTTTATTAAAGACACGGAGGCGAGTATTGCAATCTCCTTCTTTACTGTCCACCAATAGCAGCAAAGAAAACTTTACATAACATGACGTAACTATAGTAACATCACCCTCCCCTCACAGTCCATATAACAGACGGCTCCTCCTATAGATCCTCCTCTTTCTTTACGAGCCTGACACCATGACCGGAACCACCGAACACGAAACCGGAACCTTGAATCTGGAAGAACGACCATCATGGAACCACCGGAACCTCCGAACGAACATCATCAGCTGAGATCACTGGAACCTTTCTTCATTGAAAGCCAACATGGCTATAACTGGAACAGAGCAACTGAAGCCCGTAGCGAATCAACTTCCTCCTGAAAGGAATAAACAAATTAAGCAATGGGCAGAAGAATACATCGCCAGTCATACGCGATCCTGCCAGAATAAAACATCTTAAGCCGACTATGCAGACAAAGCATGCAAATCAGAGTGAAAAACCACAGAAAATACATTGTAAGGGAGGGAATCCCAGGGTGGGCAATACTCGCCTCCGTGTCTTTAATAAAACCATGACTTTCCGTCATAGACTAGGAAAATCACCTAGTTTTACAGCAAGACACGGAGGCTCCTATTGCTAAGTTTAAAGTTGAGCAATAACAGCAGAAAACAAATGTGGAGGCGGTCTAAAATAATACTCCCTGAATGTCGATGCCGAAGACCAGTCCGCGAGACGCAGAATATCCTCCAATCGTGCCCCCGAAACAGCCAAGGCGGTAGCTGATGCGCCTCTAGCGGAATGAGCTGTAAATATGGAAGTATCAATTCCTGCTAACGACATAATCCACTTCATCCAGCGCGCCAAAGTAGGGCTGGACACAGGACCAAACGGATGCCGAATGGACAAGAAAAGCTGAGGAACCGAAGACAACCGGTAAGTGCGCGTCCGGGACTCATACTCCTTCAAACAAGCCACCGGGCAAAGAACCAGCGAAGCTGGAAACGATGGGTAAGAAACCGACCTAATGTTGGTCTTAGTACGTCTGGATATATTGAAGGTGACCCCATCCGGAGTAAATGATCTGGCATCGTGATCAAGCGCCCGAACATCAGAGACCCGCTTACAGGATATCAGGCAAAAAAGAACCACTAATTTGGCCGACAACTGCCGTAACGTGAGATCCAGGTTACCTGGCCAGTTGGATAAAAATGACAAAACCAAAGACACGTCCCAAGTCGTGGTAAAGCAAGGACGGGGAGGACGAGACATGCGGGAACCGCGAAGCAAACGAGATACAGAAGGGTGCTGACCCGCAGGGACACCATCAAAACCCTGATGCGTAGACGAAATAGCGGATCTGAACAAATTAATTGTCCGATAAGCCTTACCCGCTTCGAAAAGGGAGGTAAGAAAGTCTAAAAGATGGGTCACAGGGGCCGAAACGGGATCCAAGTCCCATTCCACGCACCAACCAGACCAAGATCGCCAGGCTGCCCGATAAGATTTTCTGGTGCCGGGAGCCCATGCGTTGTCCAAAAGGCGTCTAGTTGCCTCCGAAATATCGCCGATTTCTCCAGGCGTCCTGAGATCCGGCAGGCTATCAGACGTAGGGATCCGTCCGACAGGAGCGGGTGGTGTAATCCTCGAGGGTCCTGGAGGAGATCCATCCGAGTCGGGAGAAGAAACGGCACATCTATCAGGAGACCCAGTAGCGACGGAAACCAAGCCTGAGTCCCCCAGAAAGGGACCACCACTACCAATTCGGCCAGATGACGACGAACATGTAACATCATCCTCGGGATCATAGCAAATGGCGGGAATGCATACATCAGCGGACCGGACCAGGGTTGAAGGAACGCGTCCACTGCCTCTGCCGCCAGATCCGGGCGCCAGCTGAAAAACCGTGGAAGCTGGGTGTTCAGACGTGAGGCAAATAGGTCTATAACAAAAGGACCCCAATTCCTGGATAACTCGGAAAAGGTCTCTGGAGCTAGCATCCAATCGCTGCTGTCCGTAAGGTAGCGAGAGCCCCAATCCGCCCGACTGTTGTGGAGTCCCGGGAGGTATTCCGCTTGAACCATGACATCCCTGGAGAGACAAAAGGACCAGAAATCTTTTGCTAACCGAGCCAAGGTAGCCGAGCGCGTACCTCCCAACCGGTTGATGTATCGCACTGCAGACACATTGTCCATCCTCAAACGAATGCACGCCCGAGCCATCCCGTTGGTGAAACTCTGAATAGCAAAGGAACCGGCAAGAAGTTCCAACGCGTTGATATGAAGTCGTGCCTCTTCTGTGGACCACCGGCCACCCGTGGAGATCCCGTTGCAGTGGGCACCCCAACCGTGAAGACTGGCGTCCGACTCGACAGTGAAATCGGGTTGTAAACAGAATATCGCTTTGCCGTTCCAGGCTTCCAGGTTGTCGATCCACCAAGCGATCTCTTCCCGAGATTCCGGGTCCAGGATCAGAGTGTCTGCGAACGCAGCGCCAGAGCGGAGATGTGCTATCTTCAAGCGCTGAAGGGCCCTGTAGTGCAATAGGGCTGGAAACACTGCTTGGATCGACGAGGCGAGAAGACCGATGATCCTGGCCAAATGGCGTAGAGACAGCAGAGGCATAGACAGGGCATGTCTGAGTTCCTTGCGTATGGAGCGCAGTTTCGTTGCGGGTAGAGAGAGGGATTCGGACACCGAATCCACGGTAAAACCCAAAAACTCCATCCTCTGCGATGGTTCTAAGCACGACTTCTCGTGGTTGACGAGAAAACCTAGACGGGATAGAAGGTCCGTCGTCCAGTGGAGATGTATCAACAGAGTCGAGGCTGACTGGTGCATGACAAGAATGTCGTCCAGGTATATTATGAGGCGGACCCCACGACTGCGGAGCCAGGCCACCACTGGTCGCATAAGTTTCGTGAAGCACCACGGTGCTGAAGAAAGGCCGAAAGGGAGGCAAGAGAACCTCCAGATTTCTCCCCTCCACAGGAAACGCAGCAAGTCCCTGGATGGGGCGGACACAGGTACTGTTAAGTAAGCGTCCTTGTGGTCTAGTTTTACAAACCAATCGCTCGACATAAGGAGATATCGGAGTAGATGGATGCCCTCCATCTTGAAGTGACGATAGTGGACAATCGCATTCAGAGCCCGTAAATTGATAACAGGGCGCATCTGACCCCCTTTCTTCTGGACCAGAAAGATAGAGCTGATGACTCCCGTCATGCCTGGTGGTGCCCTCTCGATCGCCCGCTTGTGGTAGAGGGAAGTGAGTTCTAGGTCTACCAGCGCGGCGTCGGGGCGAGACAGCAGGGAGGTGTGGGGGGGGGGTGGAATCTGGTCTCGAGTTCCACGTGGAAGCCTTCTATAGTGGATAAAATCCAAGGGTCGGATGTTATTGCCGCCCAAGCAGGGGAAAAATGCAGAAGTCTGCCCCCTATGCAATGCTCCAAAGAAGCCCCCATCGGGGGAGGACTTACCGAAATGTCGTCGTGAGGACTGATTTCCTCTGTAGGGTCTGCCACGCCATTGTCCACCTCTGGCAGGGAAGAACGGGGATGGAAACCTCTGTTCCTGGAAGGCGGGGCGTTGAAGAAAGGAGCCTCTGCCCGCGTTGCGGGCTTTAAAATTGGAACGGCTGGACAGTCGGCCCCTAATACTGCCGGCCCTGGTGGAGACCCGTCCCTGGAATACTCTCCTAATTGAAGATTGGGCCTTATCTAGGGCAGTGAAAGCTCCCACGAACCGGCTCAAATCATTAATAAAGGAGTCGCCAAAGAGATGACCCTGAGCATCTGCGCCTAATTCAGTCAGGGCCATGGTTGGCCAGTTTCGAGTCTATTTTAAATAAAATTGCCTTTCTTCTCTCAATTGCTAGAGAGGAATTGGCGTTGCCAGCGATGCAGATCGCGCGCTGGATCCAGCCTCTCATTTCCTCAGGGTCAATAGTGGACCCATCCGATCTGGCATTCTCAGCCATCTCAAACAACTTGGCCAGAGGACCAAACACATCCAGGAGCTTGTCCTGACAGCTACGCAGAGCTGAGTCTAACCCCCTACGGGGATTCCAGCCGGAGTTGGCGAGGAATTGTGTGACCTTGGGATCAACCACAGGAGTGTCACATACCTTATTAGGTACAATGGGCCTAGGGCATTCAGCCTTCATCTTATTTCTCGCCTCCTTGCTAAGGGGGCGGCGGACCCAATGTTCCAAGTATTTGCCAACATGGTCCGTCGGCAGCCACTCCGCCAATCTGGGATGGTGGAGGTCGTTAGGGTCAAACATGGGCTCTCCCAAAGAGTCAACAAGGGAGGAGGCCGGAGTAGCCCTAGCAGAGGAATCCTTCACCTGAGAAGTGGAAGGAGTGGGGCAGAGGGGGGAACTGGGCCCCGCATGCATTTCTTCCTCAGAATCAGCACTTGCTCCAGCAAAGGCCTCCTCATCTGACCCAATCTCGGCGTCAGAATCACTCAATTGTTGCGCTCTAGCGCATTTCCAAGGCCGCGCCCGTTCTGCCTGGCGCCGAAAGGCTCTCTTACGCGATCTATGCGCGTGTTCAAGGGTGGCCGGAGGCGCACCAGTCAATTGTACCTGTGACACAGGACTATTCATAGGAGGCTGCTGAGCTGTGGGGGCCGCAGGCTGTACAGGCCCTGAAAAAGGGTGGCCAGCCAGTGCTTGTGCAATAGTCTGCGACAGCACAGAGGACATAGAGTCCATTGCAGCGGTGATTGCGTCCGAGACAGAGCGCTGCAGCGCTACTGCCTGAGTGTCACTACCCATATATGAATCCCTCACAGGGGATGAAGGTGCTGAGGCCTCAGGGGTAGGATCGGATCGAGGCATGGCAAGGTGAGTATACTATCTATCTAATGTAGGGGAAATATGATTGATCCTAATATACTGAGGGATCGGAGGGAGCTCAATAGATAGGTCACTGGGAGAAAGTAGCTAAAACTGGGTTATTCACCCGCTTTGAGAGGAGCGCCGGCGACAGGCGACTGGAACACAGAACGATGCGGCGAAAATACAAGGGCCGCCGAAGTCTCGCGAGGCCCGACGATAATACCAGATGAAAAAACAAAATGGGCGCCGCAATCTCGCGATATCCAGCGCGAGGCAGCAAAGAGGTGTACCAAAATGGCCGCCGAGATCTCGCGAGATCACGCGGCCATAGGAGAAGACCGGGCAAAGCGCGGGAAGCGATGCGCCGATGGCGGTAAGACGCAGCAATAAATAGAAAGCTATATGGGCGCACAGTGTAAACCGCAAGAAGCAGAGACTATGGGGGGGGGAAACAGAACGATCCCCATAACACAAAATACCAGCAGTGGTGATGGCCGCAGGGGGACTAGCCCCAAGCAATGACCAGCACCATAAACGTTAAGAGAAGCGTGCAGCTAAAGCAAAATCATAAAATACAGCATATAAAATAAATACACAATCAGAATATAGAAGGAGCTGCCAAAATGAGCACTTATCTTGGTGGCAGCAGCAAAGAAAGAGGAGGATCTATAGGAGGAGCCGTCTGTTATATGGACTGTGAGGGGAGGGGATGTTACTATGGTTACGTCATGTTATGTAAAGTTTTCTTTGCTGCTATTGGTGGACAGTAAAGAAGGAGATTGCAATAGGAGCCTCCGTGTCTTGCTGTAAAACTCAGGATCAGTACAGGATAAGTAATGTATGTACACAGTGACTGCACCAGCAGAATAGTGAGTGCAGCTCTGGAGTATAATACAGGATGTAACTCAGGATCAGTACAGGATAAGTAATGTATGTACACAGTGACTGCACCAGCAGAATAGTGAGTGCCGCTCTGGAGTATAATACAGGATGTAACTCAGGATCAGTACAGGATAAGTAATGTATGTACATAGTGATTGCACCAGTAGAGTAGTGAGTGCAGCTCTGGAGTATAATATAGGTTAAAGGGGTATTCCCAACTCAGACAATGGGGGCATATTGCTAGGATTGCATTGCCTGATAGGTGCAGGTCCGGGGAGCGCTGTGGCTGGAGGACCCCAGATTTCTCAGGGTCCGTCCACCACCAAGCGCTAATCCCCGTCTCTCTTATAGAAGTGAATGGGAGAGTACCGCACATGTGCGGCCCATGGTCCCATTCATTTCTATTTTCGGCGGCCTCATAGAAATGATTGGAGGGTGGCTGCGCATGCGCAGTGCACCCTCATTCACTTTCGGAGCTCCGTTCTCGATATAGGTGCGGGTCGCAGCTGTGGGACCCGCACCTATCAGACAATGGGGGCATATCCTAGCAATATGCCCCCATTGTCTGAGATGGGAAAACCCCCTTAGTCATGGTGATCAGAGAGGATATAAGCTCTGTAGAATCCAGCAGCAATGGGGGGTGGTTTAGGAGTGGCTCTTCCTGTGGAGGTAGGTGGACTGCAGGGTGCAGGGCAGTATCCAGTGTGTGGCTGTGTTGGGGCCTCATCTGTGGTTCTGATATTAGCGTCACAGGATGAAGCTGCAGATAAGGTTCCTGGGCTCTTCACACCCGATGCATGTACAAAAATGATAGTGGCCGTGTGTCCGCTGCCCCGAGGTCTGGTAGCCATAACTTCTAAGAGGCGACATGTCCTACAAAAGAATTCAGACTAGAACCTTTAGGATCACAGGTGCAGATCCACGAAGCAAACATAATTATAAAAACCAAGATGGCTGCACACCGTTATACATACAAACAATACAGCTAAGAAATGGGGGTCATTCTAGATAAAAGTGGTTCAATACCGACTATACTCTTAGCGCACATACGTGTCGGGCCCATCTACCAGGCTTCAAGGTGGCCTCCGCAGATGGGTCCCTAACACTCAATATACTACAGGTGACATGTCCTGTAATCGCTTCCATCATCACTACCCTCAGGTGCTCACAATAGAATTAATCTTTTCACCCACTCGGGCTCCCCAGCGGAGTGTACTGCAATACAGGTCCTTCTCAGAAAATCAGCATATTGTGATAAAGTCCATTATTTTCTGTAATGTACTGATAAACATTAGACTTTCATATATTTTAGATTCATTACACACAACTGAAGTAGTTCAAGCCTTTTCTTGTTTTAATATTGATGATTTTGGCATACAGCTCATGAAAACCCAAAATTCCTATCTCAAAAAATAGCATATTTCATCCGACCAATAAAAGAAAAGTGTTTTTAATACAAAAAAAGTCAACCTTCAAATAATTAAGTTCAGTTCTGCCCTCAATACTTGGTGGGGAATCCTTCAATGCGGCGTGGCATGGAGGCAATCAGCCTGTGGCCCTGCTGAGGTGTTATGGGGGCCCAGGATGCTTCCATAGCGGCCTTAAGCTCATCCAGAGTGTTGGGTCTTGCGTCTCTCAATATCCCACAGATTCTCTATGGGGTTCAGGACAGGAGAGTTGGCAGGCCAATTGAGCCCAGTAATACCATGGTCAGTAAACCATTTACCGGTGGTTTTGGCGCTGTGAGCAGGTGCCAGGTCGTGCTGAAAAATGAAATCTTCATCTCCATAAAGCTTTTCAGCAGATGGAAGCATGAAGTGCTCCAGAATCTCCTGATAGCTAGCTGCATTGATCCTGCCCTTGATAAAACACAGTGGACCAACACCAGCAGCTGACATGGCACCCCAGACCATCACTGACGGTGGGTACTTGACACTGGACTTCAGGCATTTTGGCATTTCCCTCTCCCCAGTCTTCCTCCAGACTCAGTCCACTGCTTCCGCAGGTCCCCCAAGGTCTGGAATCGGTCCTTCTCCACAATCTTCCTCAGGGTCCGGTCACCTCTTCTCGTTGTGCAGCATTTTCTGCCACACTTTTTCCTTCCCACAGACTTCCCACTGAGGTGCCTTGATACAGCACTCTGGGAACAGCCTATTCGTTCAGAAATTTCTTTCTGTGTCTTACCCTCTTGCTTGAGGGTGTCAATGATGGCCTTCTGGACAGCAGTCAGGTCGGCAGTCTTACCCATGATTGCGGTTTTGAGTAATGAACCAGGCTGGGAGTTTTTAAAAGCCTCAGGAATCTTTTGCAGGTGTTTAGAGTTAATTAGTTGATTCAGATGATTAGGTTAATAGCTCGTTTAGAGAACCTTTTCATGATATGCTAATTTTTGGAGATAGGAATTTTGGGTTTTCATGAGCTGTATGCCAAAATCATCAATATTAAAACAAGAAAAGGCTTGAACTACTTCAGTTGTGTGTAATGAATCTAAAATATATGAAAGTCTAATGTTTATCAGCACATTACAGAAAATAATGAACTTTATCACAATATGCTAATTTTTTTAGAAGAACTTGTAGTCTGAGATCCCCCTGCGGTTGCTTGGCCCATCAATGTGTCCACCTTGTCTTCCCCTTGAGGTCGCGCATCATCAGTAAGCAGGTGTGTCTTAGACCGCTGCAGCATCTTCTAGATCAGGCATGCTCAACCTGCGGCCCTCCAGCTGTTGCAAAACTACAACTCCCAGCATGCCCGATCAGCCTACAGCAGCCTACATTGTGGCAGCTGGAGGGCCGCAGTTTGAGGATGCCTGCTCTAGAGAGAAGTCTGAGGCTGGCAGCAGTGGCGGCGGACTGGGAACCTAAAGTGGCTCTAGAAAAAAAAACTAAACGTGGCCCCATTTTGTAGTCAGGTCTAAATTGACAGAAGGCAGGACCAACACAGATTGGCAGGGCTGTACCATACTGTGGCACATTATACCGCCTCAGCAGAGCCAAATACCACAGTGCATTACAACTACTGCCCCTCTGTGGTGGCCACCTGTCCTGGTACTCCAATTATCTCGGGATGGCAATGCATTTTTGAATTCGGGAGGGGAGCATCAGATCATTACTTACCTGGCTAGTGGTAGTGAGGAGGGCTCATGTGTCACCCTGGGCCTCGGGAGGATTCCTTGTAGGGTCTATAGCCCATTCGCCCCTGGCTGGCAGCCAACTTTGATGAGAGCAGAGGGGACTGTAAATTGGTAGAACCACAGAACTGAGACCCTAGGGAGACCACCAGGGGCATCAATCCGAATGCAAGAGATAACGGTTGATATCATTCAACCTAATGCTACCAATTCAAGGACAGTCTCCCAGAACCGCTGGTGCTCGGCGTCCTCCTATATCAGAATACTCAGGGCTTCCGAACTTCCACTATGTACGGGTGATGTCTGCAGACAAATCCCAAGTTATTTGCCTCAGATATGCCCCAGGTAAGAGGCAGAAAATCTGGACACACCGGTCACTGTGGAGCTCCGGGCAGGCTGTACACACCGGACTGTCACTGTGGGGCTCCGGGCACGCTGTACACACCGGACTGACACTGTGGAGCTCCGGGCACGCTGTACACACCGGACTGTCACTGTGGAGCTCCGGGCACGCTGTACACACCGGACTGTCACTGTGGAGCTCCGGGCACGCTGTACACACCGGACTGTCACTAAGGAGCTCCGGGCACGATGTACACACCGGACTGACACTGTGGAGCTCCGGGCACGCTGTACACACCGGACTGTCACTGTGGGGCTCCGGGCACGCTGTACACACCGGACTGACACTGTGGAGCTCCGGGCACGCTGTACACACCGGACTGTCACTAAGGAGCTCCGGGCACGCTGTACACACCGGACTGTCACTGTGGAGCTCCGGGCACGCTGTACACACCGGACTGTCACTGTGGAGCTCCGGGCACGCTGTACACACCGGACTGACACTGTGGAGCTCCGGGCACGCTGTACACACCGGACTGTCACTGTGGAGCTCCGGGCACGCTGTACACACCGGACTGTCACTGTGGAGCGCCGGGCACGCTGTACACACCGGACTGTCACTGTGGAGCTCCGGGCACGCTGTACACACCGGACTGTCACTGTGGAGCTCCGGGCACGCTGTACACACCGGACTGTCACTGTGGAGCTCCGTGCACGCTGTACACACCGGACTGTCACTGTGGAGCTCCGGGCACGCTGTACACACCGGACTGTCACTGTGGAGCTCCGGGCACGCTGTACACACCGGACTGTCACTGTGGAGCTCCGGGCACGCTGTACACACCGGACTGTCACTGTGGAGCTCCGGGCACGCTGTACACACCGGACTGTCACTGTGGAGCTCCGGGCACGCTGTACACACCGGACTGTCACTGTGGAGCTCCGGGCACGCTGTACACACCGGACTGTCACTGTGGAGCTCCGGGCACGCTGTACACACCGGACTGTCACTGTGGAGCTCCGGGCACGCTGTACATACCGGACTGTCACTGTGGGGCTCCGGGCACGCTGTACACACCGGACTGTCACTGTGGAGCTCCGGGCACGCTGTACACACCGGACTGACACTGTGGAGCTCCGGGCACGCTGTACACACCGGACTGTCACTGTGGGGCTCCGGGCACGTTGTACACACCGGACTGTCACTGTGGAGCTCCGGGCACGCTGTACACACCGGACTGTCACTGTGGGGCTCCGGGCACGCTGTACACACCGGACTGTCACTGTGGAGCTCCGGGCACGCTGTACACACCGGACTGACACTGTGGAGCTCCGGGCACGCTGTACACACCGGACTGACACTTTGGAGCTCCGGGCACGCTGTACACACCGGACTGTCACTAAGGAGCTCCGGGCACGCTGTACACACCGGACTGACACTGTGGAGCTCCGGGCACGCTGTACACACCGGACTGACACTGTGGAGCTCCGGGCACGCTGTACACACCGGACTGTCACTAAGGAGCTCCAGGCACGCTGTACACACCGGACTGTCACTGTGGAGCTCCGGGCACGCTGTACACACCGCACTGTCACTGTGGAGCTCCGGGCACGCTGTACACACCGGACTGTCACTGTGGAGCTCCGGGCACGCTGTACACACCGGACTGTCACTGTGGAGCTCCGGGCACGCTGTACACACCGGACTGTCACTGTGGAGCTCCGGGCACGCTGTACACACCGGACTGTCACTGTGGGGCTCCGGGCACGCTGTACACACCGGACTGTCACTGTGGGGCTCCGGGCACGCTGTACACACCGGACTGTCACTGTGGGGCTCCGGGCACGCTGTACACACCGGACTGTCACTGTGGAGCTCCGGGCACGCTGTACACACCGGACTGTCACTGTGGAGTTCCCGGGCACGCTGTACACACCGGACTGACACTGTGGAGCTCCGGGCACGCTGTACACACCGGACTGTCACTGTGGAACTCCGGGCACGCTGTACACACCGGACTGACACTGTGGAGCTCCGGGCACGCTGTACACACCGGACTGTCACTGTGGAGCTCCGGGCACGCTGTACACACCGGACTGTCACTGTGGAGCTCCGGGCACGCTGTACACACCGGACTGTCACTGTGGAGCTCCGGGCACGCTGTACACACCGGACTGTCACTGTGGAGTTCCCGGGCACGCTGTACACACCGGACTGTCACTGTGGAGCTCCGGGCACGCTGTACACACCGGACTGTCACTGTGGAGCTCCGGGCACGCTGTACACACCGGACTGTCACTGTGGAGCTCCGGGCACGCTGTACACACCGGACTGTCACTGTGGAGCTCCGGGCACGCTGTACACACCGGACTGTCACTAAGAAGCTCCGGGCACGCTGTACACACCGGACTGACACTGTGGAGCTCCGGGCACGCTGTACACACCGGACTGTCACTGTGGGGCTCCGGGCACGCTGTACACACCGGACTGTCACTAAGAAGCTCCGGGCACGCTGTACACACCGGACTGACACTGTGGAGCTCCGGGCACGCTGTACACACCGGACTGTCACTGTGGAGCTCCGGGCACGCTGTACACACCGGACTGCCACTAAGGAGCTCCGGGCAGGCTGTACACACCGGACTGTCACTGTGGGGCTCCGGGCACGCTGTACACACCGGACTGCCACTAAGGAGCTCCGGGCACGCTGTACACACCGGACTGTCACTGTGGGGCTCCGGGCACGCTGTACACACTGGACTGTCACTGTGGAGCTCCGGGAACGCTGTACACACCGGACTGTCACTAAGGAGCTCCGGGCACGCTGTACACACCGGACTGTCACTAAGGAGCTCCGGGCACGCTGTACACACCGGACTGTCACTGTGGGGCTCCGGGCACGCTGTACACACCGGACTGTCACTAAGGAGCTCCGGGCACGCTGTACACACCGGACTGTCACTGTGGAGCTCCGGGCACGCTGTACACACCGGACTGTCACTGTGGAGCTCCGGGCACGTTGTACACACCAGACTGTCACTGTGGGGCTCCGGGCACGCTGTACACACCGGACTGTCACTGTGGGGCTCCGGGCACGCTGTACACACCGGACTGTCACTGTGGGGCTCCGGGCACGCTGTACACACTGGACTGTCACTGTGGAGCTCCGGGCACGCTGTACACACCGGACTGTCACTGTGGAGCTCCGGGCACGCTGTACATACCGGACTGTCACTGTGGAGCTCCGGGCACGCTGTACACACCGGACTGTCACTAAGGAGCTCCGGGCACGCTGTACACACCGGACTGTCACTGTGGAGCTCCGGGCACGCTGTACACACCGGACTGTCACTGTGGGGCTCCGGGCACGCTGTACACACCGGACTGTCACTGTGGAGCTCTGGGCACGCTGTACACACCGGACTGTCACTGTGGGGCTCCGGGCACGCTGTACACACCGGACTGTCACTGTGGAGCTCCGGGCACGCTGTACACACCGGACTGTCACTGTGGAGCTCCGGGCACGCTGTACACACCGGACTGTCACTAAGGAGCTCCGGGCACGCTGTACACACCGGACTGACACTGTGGAGCTCCGGGCACGCTGTACACACCGGACTGTCACTGTGGAGCTCCGGGCACGCTGTACACACCGGACTGTCACTGTGGAGCTCCGGGCACGCTGTACACACCGGACTGTCACTAAGGAGCTCCGGGCACGCTGTACACACCGGACTGACACTGTGGAGCTCCGGGCACGCTGTACACACCGGACTGTCACTGTGGAGCTCCGGGCACGCTGTACACACCGGACTGTCACTGTGGGGCTCCGGGCACGCTGTACACACCGGACTGTCACTGTGGAGCTCCGGGCACGTTGTACACACTGGACTGTCACTGTGGGGCTCCGGGCACGTCATATCACTGAGAAACTGTAAAATAAAGAGAGCACTTCTGAGCAGATGTCTCTTTTTGTGGTGAGTGTTGTGTCTCGAAAATGTATGGTCTCTCATGTATGTCTTGGAGGTGAGGCCTCTTGCAGGCGTCTCTAGGAGGTGAGGTCTGTGAAGTCTCCAGTGTCTGTTAGGTAAGGACTCTTGGAGGTGAGGTCTCTTGTGTCTATGAGGTGAGGACTCTGAGAGGTGAGGTCTCTTGTGGGTGTCTCTTTGAGGTGAGGTCTGTCAGGTGTCTGTGAAGTCTCTTGTGTCTGTTAGGTGAGGACTCTTGGAGGTGAGGTCTCTTGAGGTGAAGACTGTCAGGTGTCTGTGAAGTCTCTTGTGTCTATGAGGTGAGGACTCTGAGAGGTGAGGTCTCTTGTAAGTGAGGTCTCTTGGAGGTGTGGTCTGTCAGGTGAGGTCCCTTGGAGGCGTGGTCCGGTCCGTCATGTGAGGTCTCTGAGGGAGACGGTAATGTTTCCTTAGGTGACTCTTATATGTGGTAAGTGAGTGACGTCAGAGGGCGGTCCGGTTCAATAACGTAGCTCCACCTACATAGGTTACTATGGTTCATGCACGTGCTGTTTGTCTGCCGACGTCATATCGTCGCTCCCTGTTACGCTCCGCCTGCGTGACTTGTGATTGGGTATCCAGTGTAAGATTAGGCCGCGCCCTCATGTGACGTTCCATGTTGGATTGGTCGAGCTGCGGCGGTCAGTTCCGGTATCCGGAGGCTGGGCGTAGCTGTGGTGACAGGCGAGAGAGGCCGGAGATGCCGCGGTACAGCACTGGAGAGGCCCCCGGGGGCCACAGCTACGTCCACAAGACTGCTATGAACGAGCGCTGCAAGACTGAAAACGGGGGTTTTAAGAACGGATACGTAAAGAATGGAATGTGCCACGATGAGCGGGTGAGGGGGGCGTTATAATGTACGGGTGAGGGGGGCGTTATAATGTACGGGGGTGGGGGGGAGAGACGTTATAACGGACAGGCTGAGGGGGGGGGGAAGACGTGCTGAGGGGGGGGAGGGACGTCATAACGGACAGGCTGAGGGGGGAGACGTCATAACGGACAGGCTGAGGGGGGGAGACGTCCTAGCGGACAGGCTGAGTTGGGAGGGGGACGTCCTAGCGGACAGGCTGAGTTGGGAGGGGGACGTCCTAGCGGACAGGCTGAGTTGGGAGGGGGACGTCCTAGCGGACAGGCTGAGTTGGGAGGGGGACGTCCTAGCGGACAGGCTGAGTTGGGAGGGGGACGTCCTAGCGGACAGGCTGAGTGGGGAGGGGGACGTCCTAGCGGACAGGCTGAGTGGGGAGGGGGACGTCCTAGCGGACAGGCTGAGTGGGGAGGGGGACGTCCTAGCGGACAGGCTGAGTGGGGAGGGGGACGTCCTAGCGGACAGGCTGAGTGGGGAGGGGGACGTCCTAGCGGACAGGCTGAGTGGGGAGGGGGACGTCCTAGCGGACAGGCTGAGTGGGGAGGGGGACGTCCTAGCGGACAGGCTGAGTGGGGAGGGGGACGTCCTAGCGGACAGGCTGAGTGGGGAGGGGGACGTCCTAGCGGACAGGCTGAGTGGGGAGGGGGACGTCCTAGCGGACAGGCTGAGTGGGGAGGGGGACGTCCTAGCGGACAGGCTGAGTGGGGAGGGGGACGTCCTAGCGGACAGGCTGAGTGGGGAGGGGGACGTCCTAGCGGACAGGCTGAGTGGGGAGGGGGACGTCCTAGCGGACAGGCTGAGTGGGGAGGGGGACGTCCTAGCGGACAGGCTGAGTGGGGAGGGGGACGTCCTAGCGGACAGGCTGAGTGGGGAGGGGGACGTCCTAGCGGACAGGCTGAGTGGGGAGGGGGACGTCCTAGCGGACAGGCTGAGTGGGGAGGGGGACGTCCTAGCGGACAGGCTGAGTGGGGAGGGGGACGTCCTAGCGGACAGGCTGAGTGGGGAGGGGGACGTCCTAGCGGACAGGCTGAGTGGGGAGGGGGACGTCCTAGCGGACAGGCTGAGTGGGGAGGGGGACGTCCTAGCGGACAGGCTGAGTGGGGAGGGGGACGTCCTAGCGGACAGGCTGAGTGGGGAGGGGGACGTCCTAGCGGACAGGCTGAGTGGGGACGTCCTAGCGGACAGGCTGAGTGGGGACGTCCTAGCGGACAGGCTGAGTGGGGAGGGGGACGTCCTAGCGGACAGGCTGAGGGGGGAGGTCCTGGTTCTGCTGTCACTTCCTGCCTGGAGTGGGCCCCTCAGTGTTCCTCGTCCTGGGCCCCTGTGTGGAGCGTTTGGTGTGCTATGTCTCATGACCTCTGGAATGTCTCAGCACAATGAGGGGCTCTGATTAATGTCCTCACTGGGCTGCAGAGCTGACACTCATGTGACCACTGTAGTCTGCTGTTGACCGCCCGCGCTGTGCCCAATCTGATCATGGGGGGCGCAGGACCGTAACAAGAGTGCTCCCCTGACTTTCTGAATACAGTCTATTGCCTGCAGTTATCAGCCATCTCTGAGAGCGAGGGGACACTGGCTGCAGGACAATCTGCTGTTCTCTGGTATCGGCCTGCTCGCTCCCGGGGGTGGCTGTAGTCGCCTGTCCCGTAGGCTGCTGTTCTCTGGTATCGGCCTGCTCGCTCCCGGGGGTGGCTGTAGTCGCCTGTCCCGTAGGCTGCTGTTCTCTGGTATCGGCCTGCTCGCTCCCGGGGGTGGCTGTAGTCGCCTGTGCCGTAGGCTGCTGGTATCGGCCTGCTTGCTCCCGGGGGTGGCTGTAGTCGCCTGTGCCGTAGGCTGCTGTTCTCTGGTATCTGCCTGCTCGCTCCCGGGGGTGGCTGTAGTCGCCTGTGCCGTAGGCTGCTGGTATCGGCCTGCTCGCTCCCGGTGGTGGCTGTAGTCACCTGTCCCGTAGGCTGCTGGTATCGGCCTGCTCGCTCCCGGGGGTGGCTGTAGTCGCCTGTGCCGTAGGCTGCTGTTCTCTGGTATCTGCCTGCTCGCTCCCGGGGGTGGCTGTAGTCTCCTCTCCCGTAGGCTGCTGGTATCGGCCTGCTCGCTCCCAGGGGTGGCTGTAGTCGCCTGTGCCTTAGGCTGCTGTTCTCTGGTATCGGCCTGCTCGCTCATGGGGGTGGCTGTAGTCGCCTGTGCCGTAGGCTGCTGTTCTCTGGTATCGGCCTGCTCGCTCCCGGGGGTGGTTGTAGTCGCCTGTGCCGTAGGCTGCTGTTCTCTGGTATCGGCCTGCTCGCTCCCGGGGTGGCTGTAGTCGCCTGTGCCGTAGGCTGCTGTTCTCTGGTATCGGCCTGCTCGCTCATGGGGGTGGCTGTAGTCGCCTGTGCCGTAGGCTGCTGTTCTCTGGTATCTGCCTGCTCGCTCCCGGGGGTGGCTGTAGTCGCCTGTGCCGTAGGCTGCTGGTATCGGCCTGCTCGCTCCCGGGGGTGGCTGTAGTCGCCTGTGCCGTAGGCTGCTGTTCTCTGGTATCGGCCTGATTGCTCCCGGGGGTGGCTGTAGTCGCCTGTGCCTTAGGCTGCTGTTCTCTGGTATCGGCCTGCTCGCTCATGGGGGTGGCTGTAGTCGCCTGTGCCGTAGGCTGCTGTTCTCTGGTATCGGCCTGCTCGCTCATGGGGGTGGCTGTAGTCGCCTGTGCCGTAGGCTGCTGTTCTCTGGTATCTGCCTGCTCGCTCCCGGGGGTGGCTGTAGTCGCCTCTCCCGTAGGCTGCTGGTATCGGCCTGCTCGCTCCCGGGGGTGGCTGTAGTCGCCTGTGCCGTAGGCTGCTGTTCTCTGGTATCGGCCTGCTTGCTCCCGGGGGTGGCTGTAGTCTCCTGTCCCGTAGGCTGCTGTTCTCTGGTATCGGCCTGCTCGCTCCCGGGGGTGGCTGTAGTCTCCTGTCCCGTAGGCTGCTGTTCTCTGGTATCGGCCTGCTCGCTCCCGGGGGTGGCTGTAGTCGCCTGTGCCGTAGGCTGCTGTTCTCTGGTATCGGCCTGCTTGCTCATGGGGGTGGCTGTAGTCGCCTGTGCCGTAGGCTGCTGTTCTCTGGTATCGGCCTGCTTGCTCCCGGGGGTGGCTGTAGTCGCCTGTGCCGTAGGCTGCTGTTCTCTGGTATCGGCCTGCTCGCTCATGGGGGTGGCTGTAGTCGCCTGTGCCGTAGGCTGCTGTTCTCTGGTATCTGCCTGCTCGCTCCCGGGGGTGGCTCTAGTCGCCTCTCCTGTAGGCTGCTGGTATCGGCCTGCTCGCTCCCGGGGGTGGCTGTGGTCGCCTGTGCCGTAGGCTGCTGTTCTCTGGTATCGGCCTGCTCGCTCCCGGGGGTGGCTGTAGTCGCCTGTGCCGTAGGCTGCTGTTCTCTGGTATCGGCCTGCTCGCTCCCGGGGGTGGCTGTAGTCGCCTGTCCCGTAGGCTGCTGTTCTCTGGTATCGGCCTGCTCGCTCCCGGGGGTGGCTGTAGTCGCCTGTGCTGTAGGCTGCTGTTCTCTGGTATCGGCCTCCTCGCTCCCGGGGGTGGCTGTAGTCTCCTGTCCCGTAGGCTGCTGTTCTCTGGTATCGGCCTGCTCGCTCCCGGGGGTGGCTGTAGTCGCCTGTGCCGTAGGCTGCTGTAATCTGGTATCGGCCTGCTTGCTCCCGGGGGTGGCTGTAGTCGCCTGTGCCGTAGGCTGCTGTTCTCTGGTATCGGCCTGCTCGCTCATGGGGGTGGCTGTAGTCGCCTGTGCCGTAGGCTGCTGTTCTCTGGTATCTGCCTGCTCGCTCCCGGGGGTGGCTGTAGTCGCCTGTGCCGTAGGCTGCTGGTATCGGCCTGCTCGCTCCCGGGGGTGGCTCTAGTCGCCTCTCCTGTAGGCTGCTGGTATCGACCTGCTCGCTCCCGGGGGTGGCTGTAGTCGCCTGTGCCGTAGGCTGCTGTTCTCTGGTATCGGCCTGCTTGCTCCCGGGGGTGGCTGTAGTCGCCTGTCCCGTAGGCTGCTGTTCTCTGGTATCGGCCTGCTCGCTCCCGGGGGTGGCTGTAGTCGTCTGTGCCGTAGGCTGCTGTTCTCTGGTATCGGCCTGCTCGCTCCCGGGGGTGGCTGTAGTCGCCTGTGCCGTAGGCTGCTGTTCTCTGGTATCGGCCTGCTCGCTCCCGGGGGTGGCTGTAGTCGTCTGTGCCGTAGGCTGCTGTTCTCTGGTATCGGCCTGCTCGCTCCCGGGGGTGGCTGTAGTCGCCTGTGCCGTAGGCTGCTGTTCTCTGGTATCGGCCTGCTCGCTCCCGGGGGTGGCTGTAGTCGCCTGTGCCTTAGGCTGCTGTTCTCTGGTATCGGCCTGCTCGCTCCCGGGGGTGGCTGTAGTCGCCTGTGCCGTAGGCTGCTGTTCTCTGGTATCGGCCTGCTCGCTCCCGGGGGTGGCTGTAGTCGCCTGTGCCGTAGGCTGCTGTTCTCTGGTATCGGCCTGCTCGCTCCCGGGGGTGGCTGTAGTCGCCTGTGCCGTAGGCTGCTGTTCTCTGGTATCGGCCTGCTCGCTCCCG
This sequence comes from Bufo bufo, assembly GCF_905171765.1. Lineage (NCBI taxonomy): Eukaryota > Metazoa > Chordata > Amphibia > Anura > Bufonidae > Bufo > Bufo bufo. Next base: position 2,558,633 of record NC_053399.1, on the reverse strand, counting down.
GGGGTGGCTGTAGTCGCCTGTGCCGTAGGCTGCTGTTCTCTGGTATCGGCCTGCTCGCTCCCGGGGGTGGCTGTAGTCGCCTGTGCCGTAGGCTGCTGTTCTCTGGTATCGGCCTGCTCGCTCCCGGGGGTGGCTGTAGTCGCCTGTCCCGTAGGCTGCTGTTCTCTGGTATCGGCCTCCTCGCTCCCGGGGGTGGCTGTAGTCTCCTGTCCCGTAGGCTGCTGTTCTCTGGTATCGGCCTGCTCGCTCCCGGGGGTGGCTGTAGTCTCCTGTGCCGTAGGCTGCTGTTCTCTGGTATCGGCCTGCTCGCTCCCGGGGGTGGCTGTAGTCGCCTGTGCCGTAGGCTGCTGTTCTCTGGTATCTGCCTGCTCGCTCCCGGGGGTGGCTGTAGTCTCCTGTCCCGTAGGCTGCTGTTCTCTGGTATCGGCCTGCTCGCTCCCGGGGGTGGCTGTAGTCGCCTGTGCCGTAGGCTGCTGTTCTCTGGTATCGGCCTGCTCGCTCCCGGGGGTGGCTGTAGTCGCCTGTGCCGTAGGCTGCTGTTCTCTGGTATCGGCCTGCTCGCTCCCGGGGGTGGCTGTAGTCGCCTGTGCCGTAGGCTGCTGTTCTCTGGTATCGGCCTGCTCGCTCCCGGGGGTGGCTGTAGTCGCCTGTGCCGTAGGCTGCTGTTCTCTGGTATCGGCCTGCTCGCTCCCGGGGGTGGCTGTAGTCGCCTGTGCCGTAGGCTGCTGTTCTCTGGTATCGGCCTGCTCGCTCCCGGGGGTGGCTGTAGTCGCCTGTGCCGTAGGCTGCTGTTCTCTGGTATCGGCCTGCTCGCTCCCGGGGGTGGCTGTAGTCGCCTGTCCCGTAGGCTGCTGTTCTCTGGTATCGGCCTGCTCGCTCCCGGGGGTGGCTGTAGTCGCCTGTCCCGTAGGCTGCTGTTCTCTGGTATCGGCCTGCTCGCTCATGGGGGTGGCTGTAGTCGCCTGTGCCGTAGGCTGCTGTTCTCTGGTATCTGCCTGCTCGCTCCCGGGGGTGGCTCTAGTCGCCTCTCCTGTAGGCTGCTGGTATCGGCCTGCTCGCTCCCGGGGGTGGCTGTAGTCGTCTGTGCCGTAGGCTGCTGTTCTCTGGTATCGGCCTGCTTGCTCCCGGGGGTGGCTGTAGTCGCCTGTCCCGTAGGCTGCTGTTCTCTGGTATCGGCCTGCTCGCTCCCGGGGGTGGCTGTAGTCGCCTGTGCCGTAGGCTGCTGTTCTCTGGTATCGGCCTGCTCGCTCCCGGGGGTGGCTGTAGTCGCCTGTGCCGTAGGCTGCTGTTCTCTGGTATCGGCCTGCTCGCTCCCGGGGGTGGCTGTAGTCGCCTGTCCCGTAGGCTGCTGTTCTCTGGTATCGGCCTCCTCGCTCCCGTGGGTGGCTGTAGTCTCCTGTCCCGTAGGCTGCTGTTCTCTGGTATCGGCCTGCTCGCTCCCGGGGGTGGCTGTAGTCGCCTGTGCCGTAGGCTGCTGTTCTCTGGTATCGGCCTGCTCGCTCCCGGGGGTGGCTGTAGTCGCCTGTGCCGTAGGCTGCTGTTCTCTGGTATCGGCCTGCTCGCTCCCGGGGGTGGCTGTAGTCGCCTGTGCCGTAGGCTGCTGTTCTCTGGTATCGGCCTGCTCGCTCCCGGGGGTGGCTGTAGTCGCCTGTGCCGTAGGCTGCTGTTCTCTGGTATCGGCCTGCTCGCTCCCGGGGGTGGCTGTAGTCGCCTGTGCCGTAGGCTGCTGTTCTCTGGTATCGGCCTGCTCGCTCCCGGGGGTGGCTGTAGTCGCCTGTGCCGTAGGCTGCTGTTCTCTGGTATCGGCCTGCTCGCTCCCGGGGGTGGCTGTAGTCGCCTGTCCCGTAGGCTGCTGTTCTCTGGTATCGGCCTGCTCGCTCCCGGGGGTGGCTGTAGTCGCCTGTCCCGTAGGCTGCTGTTCTCTGGTATCGGCCTGCTCGCTCATGGGGGTGGCTGTAGTCGCCTGTGCCGTAGGCTGCTGTTCTCTGGTATCTGCCTGCTCGCTCCCGGGGGTGGCTCTAGTCGCCTCTCCTGTAGGCTGCTGGTATCGGCCTGCTCGCTCCCGGGGGTGGCTGTAGTCGTCTGTGCCGTAGGCTGCTGTTCTCTGGTATCGGCCTGCTTGCTCCCGGGGGTGGCTGTAGTCGCCTGTCCCGTAGGCTGCTGTTCTCTGGTATCGGCCTGCTCGCTCCCGGGGGTGGCTGTAGTCGCCTGTGCCGTAGGCTGCTGTTCTCTGGTATCGGCCTGCTCTCTCCCGGGGGTGGCTGTAGTCGCCTGTGCCGTAGGCTGCTGTTCTCTGGTATCGGCCTGCTCGCTCCCGGGGGTGGCTGTAGTCGCCTGTCCCGTAGGCTGCTGTTCTCTGGTATCGGCCTCCTCGCTCCCGTGGGTGGCTGTAGTCTCCTGTCCCGTAGGCTGCTGTTCTCTGGTATCGGCCTGCTCGCTCCCGGGGGTGGCTGTAGTCACCTGTCCCGTAGGCTGCTGTTCTCTGGTATCGGCCTGCTCGCTCCCGGGGGTGGCTGTAGTCGCCTGTGCCGTAGGCTGCTGTTCTCTGGTATCGGCCTGCTCGCTCCCGGGGGTGGCTGTAGTCTCCTGTGCCGTAGGCTGCTGTTCTCTGGTATCGGCCTGCTCTCTCCCGGGGGTGGCTGTAGTCGCCTGTGCCGTAGGCTGCTGTTCTCTGGTATCGGCCTGCTCGCTCCCGGGGGTGGCTGTAGTCGCCTGTCCCGTAGGCTGCTGTTCTCTGGTATCGGCCTCCTCGCTCCCGTGGGTGGCTGTAGTCTCCTGTCCCGTAGGCTGCTGTTCTCTGGTATCGGCCTGCTCGCTCCCGGGGGTGGCTGTAGTCACCTGTCCCGTAGGCTGCTGTTCTCTGGTATCGGCCTGCTCGCTCCCGGGGGTGGCTGTAGTCGCCTGTGCCGTAGGCTGCTGTTCTCTGGTATCGGCCTGCTCGCTCCCGGGGGTGGCTGTAGTCGCCTGTGCCGTAGGCTGCTGTTCTCTGGTATCGGCCTGCTTGCTCCCGGGGGTGGCTGTAGTCTCCTGTCCCGTAGGCTGCTGTTCTCTGGTATCGGCCTGCTCGCTCCCGGGGGTGGCTGTAGTCGCCTGTCCCGTAGGCTGCTGTTCTCTGGTATCGGCCTGCTCGCTCCCGGGGGTGGCTGTAGTCTCCTGTCCCGTAGGCTGCTGTTCTCTGGTATCGGCCTGCTCGCTCCCGGGGGTGGCTGTAGTCGCCTGTGCCGTAGGCTGCTGTTCTCTGGTATCGGCCTGCTCGCTCCCGGGGGTGGCTGTAGTCGCCTGTGCCGTAGGCTGCTGTTCTCTTGTATCGGCCTGCTCGCTCCCGGGGGTGGCTGTAGTCTCCTGTCCCGTAGGCTGCTGTTCTCTGGTATCGGCCTGCTCGCTCCCGGGGGTGGCTGTAGTCTCCTGTCCCGTAGGCTGCTGTTCTCTGGTATCGGCCTGCTCGCTCCCGGGGGTGGCTGTAGTCTCCTGTCCCGTAGGCTGCTGTTCTCTGGTATCGGCCTGCTCGCTCCCGGGGGTGGCTGTAGTCTCCTGTCCCGTAGGCTGCTGTTCTCTGGTATCGGCCTGCTTGCTCCCGGGGGTGGTTGTAGTCGCCTGTGCCGTAGGCTGCTGTTCTCTGGTATCGGCCTGCTCGCTCCCGGGGGTGGCTGTAGTCGCCTGTGCCTTAGGCTGCTGTTCTCTGGTATCGGCCTGCTCGCTCCCGGGGGTGGCTGTAGTCGCCTGTGCCTTAGGCTGCTGTTCTCTGGTATCGGCCTGCTCGCTCCCGGGGGTGGCTGTAGTCGCCTGTGCCGTAGGCTGCTGTTCTCTGGTATCGGCCTGCTCGCTCCCGGGGGTGGCTGTAGTCGCCTGTCCCGTAGGCTGCTGTTCTCTGGTATCGGCCTCCTCGCTCCCGGGGGTGGCTGTAGTCGCCTGTCCCGTAGGCTGCTGTTCTCTGGTATCGGCCTCCTCGCTCCCGGGGGTGGCTGTAGTCGCCTGTGCCGTAGGCTGCTGTTCTCTGGTATCGGCCTGCTCGCTCCCGGGGGTGGCTGTAGTCGCCTGTGCCGTAGGCTGCTGTTCTCTGGTATCGGCCTGCTCGCTCCCGGGGGTGGCTGTAGTCGCCTGTCCCGTAGGCTGCTGTTCTCTGGTATCGGCCTCCTCGCTCCCGGGGGTGGCTGTAGTCGCCTGTGCCGTAGGCTGCTGTTCTCTGGTATCGGCCTGCTTGCTCCCGGGGGTGGCTGTAGTCGCCTGGTGTGACAGCAGAATTGTGAGTGCAGCTCAGGAGGTGCCCGACGTGTTGGTGGACCCTGTCAGGGCGGTGCAGCCAGGGCTTCATGTATCTGGGTGTGGATCTGGTTTCTCCTGTGCCGCTCCCTCTGCTCTTGGCTCTGCTCCATGTTCTGCCTCAGGAATGCCTCATCCGTGTGTCGGCTCCTGGTACAGGGCAGAGGAGGAAGGGGTTAATGTCACATCCGCAGCAGAGCATTGCACCCACCTGATGCCACAACTGGATGAGTCCGTGCCCTGTATTACCCCACAATGCGCTGTCCACATCTGTACCAAGGGCTGCCTGGAGTAGACAGAGCAGAGTCCCCAGCAGCACAGAGGATTTCAGGAATGCAGTATGTGCCTGTATCTGACTGCAGTGGTCCTTCTCGTTTTCAGCTTCCTAATGGCGAATTGTACAAGAGGCCGTTCCATGAGGCGTTCGAGGAGACCCCGATGTTGGTTGCTGTCCTCACCTACATGGGATATGGGATCCTCACGCTGTTCGGTTACCTGCGGGATTTCCTCCGGGCCTGGAAGATTGAGAAGTGTCACAACGCCACTGAGCGGGAGGCGCAGAAAGTAAGAGGCTGAGCTGCTGCAGAACATCTTGTGTGGGATGATGCTGCAGTGGGTATGTTCAGTCGCTGCTCACTCATCCGCTCCGCTGTCTTGCAGGATTTTGTTCCTCTGTATCAGGACTTTGAAAACTTCTACACACGGAACCTGTATATGAGGATCAGGGACAACTGGAACCGGCCGGTGTGCAGCGTCCCGGGGGAGCGCGTGGACGTCATGGAGAGGTTCAGCGACGACTACAACTGGACCTTCAAGTGAGTGACCTCTGCGGGACCTCCTCCTGTCCGACCCCTGCCCCATCCCCCAAGGATTAAAGGGGTCCTCTCACTTCACTAAGTGGCATTTATCATGTAGAGGAAGTTAAAGGGGTGTTCCCATCTTAGCCAATGGGGGCATACCGCTGGGACCCTCGCCTATATTGAGAACGGAGCGGGGAGCACTGTGGCTGGAGGACCCCAGATTTCCTCTCCCATAGAAGTGAATGGGAGCGTGCCGCGCATGCACAGTGTGCGCTCCTTCACTTTCGGGGCGCCATTCTCGATATAGGTGCGGGTCCCTGCGGTGGTATATCCTATCGATGTGCCCCCATTGTCTGAGATGAGAAAACCCCTTTAATACTAGGGACTTACTAATATATTGTTATTATCCATATTGCCTCCTTTGCTGGATTCATTTTTCCATCACATTATACACTGCTCGTTTCCATGGTTACAGACCACCCTGCAATCCATCAGTGGTGGTCGTGCTTGCACAATATAGCAAAAAGCACCAGCCTATGTGCGCTCCCGGCCGCCAGAGAGGCTGATGATTTTTCCCATAGTGTGGAAGCACGGCCACCACTGATGGATTGCAGGGTGGTCTGTAACCATGGAAACGAGCCGTGTATAATGTGATGGAAAAATGAATCCAGCCAGCAAAGGCGGCAACATGGAGAATAACAATACATTTAGTAAGTGCCCTGTATTAACTTTCTCTACATGATAAATGCCACTTGCTGAAGTGAGAGGACCCCTTTAATCGCGGTTTCTGCGCTCGCTTCCTCCAGGTTCACGGGCAGAGTCATCAAGGGCGTCATTAACATGGGCTCCTACAACTACCTGGGCTTTGCGCAGAACAGTGGGTTTTGTGCTGAGGCCTCGGCTGACATCCTGCAGCGCTATGGAGGGGGAGTGTGCAGCACGCGGCAGGAGATGGGTAAGTGCCCCCAGGTCACCAGGGTCTGCGTGATCTCTAGGGGGCGCTCTCTGTCAACTCCTTTGTGTCTCTCGGTGCAGGCAACTTGGATAAGCATGACGAGCTGGAACGTCTGGTTGCGCGTTTCCTTGGCGTGGAGGCGGCCATGACCTATGGGATGGGCTTCGCTACAAACTCTATGAACATCCCAGCGCTAGCGGGAAAGGTGGGTGCTGGGAAGAGGGAAGGGGTGCTGCCGCCGCCTGCTTCCTGGCTGCCCAAGGGCCTCGGACATTTTATTGTTCCCTGTAGGGCTGCCTGATCCTGAGTGATGAGCTGAACCACGCCAGTCTGGTGCTAGGGGCCCGGCTTTCAGGTGCCACAATCCGCATCTTTAAGCACAACAGTAAGTGTCCGGTCATCGAGCGGCGTCCTCCTTCTGTGGGGTCTCTGCCCGCTCTCATCTCTGCCCTCTTGCCGTAGACATGCAGAGTCTGGAGAAGCTGCTGAGAGACGCCATTGTGCAGGGTCAGCCCCGCACCCACCGGCCCTGGAGGAAGATCCTTATCCTGGTGGAGGGGATTTACAGGTGAGCGCAGTGGGGGGGCTTGCGTTCTGACTTGTTGGGGTGGCTGGATGGTTTGACTGGTTCCTGCTGGTTACAGTATGGAGGGCTCCATCGTCCGCCTGCCGGAGGTCATCGCCCTGAAGAAGAAGTACAAGGCGTATCTGTATCTGGACGAGGCTCACAGTATCGGTGCGCTGGGACCCAGTGGTAGAGGAGTGGTCGATTACTTTGGTCTGGACCCTCGCGATGTGGACATCATGATGGGAACCTTCACTAAGAGCTTTGGTGGAGCAGGGGGCTACATTGGGGGCACTAAGGTGAGTTCCTGCTTGGGGTCACACTAATGTGGGGGTGGCTGACCTGTTATGCCCCCCTGATCCGTGTAAGGGTTATGTATGTGTCACATGACCCCTCTGTGCTCCCCACATACTAATGTTATGTGGTGTCCCTCCCCCCCCCAGATCCTCATTGATTACTTGCGGAAACACTCGCACAGCACGGCCTACGCCACCTCCATGTCGCCGCCGGTTGCGGAGCAGATCATCACTTCTATGAAGTGTATAATGGGCGACGATGGCTGCAGCCTGGGTGAGTAACATGCCCTTCCTTACTGTGCCACTAGATGGCGACATGTCCCTACTGTGGCCTGTGCAGCAGGACCCCCGCTTTCTGCCTCATCCATATTACGTGTCTTGGCTCGCGGTCCTAGCGCAGCCAGCAGATGAGCCTCCAGGCGCTGCTAACCCTGAGAGAAGCGGGTTAGAAGTAAAACCCTCAACGGACACTTGTGTGGATTGGGGGGTAGGGTAGGTCCTCTGATATTGCTCATGTTTTCGGCCTTTCCTGACCCATATGGCGGCCGTGCTGTAGATTTTTCTTGTCTCCCTGTTCGATGTCCAGAAGATACACTGAGGGGAGTGTGCCCCAATCACCTGATGTGGGGGGGCTGCAGATTTCACACCCTCTCATGTGTCGCCCTGCGGACCGCCAAGTCAGGGCTTCATTCAGGGGCCGCGTCGTCGTCCCTCTCCTAGATCCCAGTCTACTGACAAATACTGGGGGTGACAGTGCTTCCTGCAGGTCACATGATACGTTGTGGGGGTCACATCTGGGGTGTGTATGGGGTCTCTTACTGATGGAGGGTTGGGCGATCCCTGCGCACAGGTGTGGCATTGGGAGGAGCTGCAGATGAGATGGTTTGTACAGGTGAGATGTGGCCACTGGCTTGTAAACACACCTTGCCCCCCCCCCCCCCCCCCCCCCCGGCCTCCGGTTCAGCCAATGTGGATCCAGAGGAAGGAAGACCCCCTGGAGGCAGATCTGGGGATGAGAATACCGGATCCTCTGCAGTCACACAACCTGCATCCACAGTGCAGGACAACAAGTACTCACCAACTGATCGGCTGCTCTCGGCAGGGCTGGGGTAGATCCGGGGGCCCGCTCTCGGCAGGGCCGGGGTAGATCCGGGGGCCCGCTCTCGGCAGGGCCGGGGTAGATCCGGGGGGCCCGCTCTCGGCAGGGCCGGGGTAGATCCGGGGGGCCCGCTCTCGGCAGGGCCGGGGTAGATCCGGGGGGCCCGCTCTCGGCAGGGCCGGGGTAGATCCGGGGGGCCCGCTCTCGGCAGGGCCGGGGTAGATCCGGGGGGCCCGCTCTCGGCAGGGCCGGGGTAGATCCGGGGGGCCCGCTCTCGGCAGGGCCGGGGTAGATCCGGGGGGCCCGCTCTCGGCAGGGCCGGGGTAGATCCGGGGGGCCCGCTCTCGGCAGGGCCGGGGTAGATCCGGGGGGCCCGCTCTCGGCAGGGCCGGGGTAGATCCGGGGGGCCCGCTCTCGGCAGGGCCGGGGTAGATCCGGGGGGCCCGCTCTCGGCAGGGCCGGGGTAGATCCGGGGGGCCCGCTCTCGGCAGGGCCGGGGTAGATCCGGGGGGCCCGCTCTCGGCAGGGCCGGGGTAGATCCGGGGGGCCCGCTCTCGGCAGGGCCGGGGTAGATCCGGGGGGCCCGCTCTCGGCAGGGCCGGGGTAGATCCGGGGGGCCCGCTCTCGGCAGGGCCGGGGTAGATCCGGGGGGCCCGCTCTCGGCAGGGCCGGGGTAGATCCGGGGGGCCCGCTCTCGGCAGGGCCGGGGTAGATCCGGGGGGCCCGCTCTCGGCAGGGCCGGGGTAGATCCGGGGGGCCCGCTCTCGGCAGGGCCGGGGTAGATCCGGGGGGCCCGCTCTCGGCAGGGCCGGGGTAGATCCGGGGGGCCCGCTCTCGGCAGGGCCGGGGTAGATCCGGGGGGCCCGCTCTCGGCAGGGCCGGGGTAGATTGGGGGCTGTTGGGGCCGGCAGTAATTTGCAGTCTGGAGCCGCCATCCTCCCAGGAGAGGAGACTCTGCTCAGTCGGGGATTATAAACATTGTCCAGGATCAAAGGGGAAAGTGGCTCCGGGCTCCAGGGGCCGCAGCATCTGGTTGTGATAAAGTTGTTTGTGTTGGGGGTGCTGCTGACATCACAGCGGGGGTCATACTCAGGCGTTTAACCCTCTCCTGCCTGTCTCCCTCCCCCAGAGTATCACTGATACTGGGACCTTTCTGGGCACCATTGCTGTATAAAGTGTATACTCTGCTGGGCCTTGTAGTGTCACGACTGCTGTGTTGGTTCGTCTCCGCCTCTTGGGGAGCCCTTCATGTGGCACAGCTGGGGGGGTCTCATCTGATGGTAGACATTATCCTCTGATAATTGCCCCGGGGCAGACGGATGGGGCCTCTTCATGCAATTATAGATCACAGCAGATTGATTCCAGATTGTGCGGCACCGTCGGGCGCCTCCTCCCATCCGCAGCTCGTGCACTGACCATGGGGATGATGAGCCGCCGCGTTCTTATCCGTCAGCTCAGTGGCGCTGGTCATGTGTTCGTGAAGAAAGAAAATGATCAATCTGTGTCAGTATCTGCAGCGCTGGAATACAAGGGGTTAATGTTAAAATCAGTCTGGCCAGGGAGATTCACTGGTAATGTCGTCTCCTGCAGTACCTGACACAGCCATAGACGGGAGAGGCGCTGTTTCCATAGAGGGCAGACCCTTCCTTCTAATCTCAGCAATGGAGAACTCCAGGAGGTTGTGGAGAATGGATACCCCCCCCCCCCCTTCCGTAACCGGCGCAGCGCTCCTTGCAGCTGACTATCTGTGGTGTAAAGGATGGCCCCCCGATAACCAGCGCAGAGCTCCTCGCAGCTCACTATCTGTGGTGTAGAGGATGACCCCCCCCCCCGATAACCAGCGCAGCTCTCCTCGTGTAGAGGATGGTCCCCTGATATCCCGCGCAGCTCTCCTCGTGTAGAGGATGGTCCCCCGATATCCAGCGCAGCTCTCCTCGTGTAGAGGATGGTCCCCCGATATCCCGCGCAGCTCTCCTCGTGTAGAGGATGGCCCCCCGATATCCAGCGCAGCTCTCCTCGTGTAGAGGATGGCCCCCCGATAACCAGTGCAGCGCTCCTCGTGTAGAGGATGGCCCCCCGATATCCAGCGCAGCTCTCCTCGTGTAGAGGATGGCCCCCCGATATCCAGCGCAGCTCTCCTCGTGTAGAGGATGGCCCCCCGATAACCAGCGCAGCTCTCCTCGTGTAGAGGATGGCCCCCCGATATCCAGCGCAGCTCTCCTCGTGTAGAGGATGGCCCCCCGATATCCAGCGCAGCTCTCCTCGTGTAGAGGATGGCCCCCCGATAACCAGCGCAGCGCTCCTCGCAGCTGAGGATCTGTGGTGTGAAGGATGACCCCCCTTCCCCCCCAGATAACATGTCCTCCACGGTCTGGCAGGCCGAAGGGCGTGATCCCAGGGCGTCGCTCCGTGTTGTCTTTGTGCCTGCTGGGAGGTGACGTCTGCGGTGTTCGCTTTGTCCTCGCTGCAGGACGGTGATGACGCAGATACCTGTGACCTCTGTAATTGGATTGGTTAGGGGCTCGGCGTCTTTTTCACGTAACCCTGCGCTTTCTCTTCACAGGACGGGAGCGCGTGGAGCAGCTGGCGGAGAACACCCGCTACTTCAGGCGTCGCCTCACAGAGATGGGCTTCATCATCTACGGCAACAGCGACTCGCCGGTGGTTCCGTTAATGCTGTACATGCCGGCGAAGATCGGGTGAGGCTGTGGCGGGAAAGCTGGTTGACAACCAGTATAGCGTCCGGTACCATAAGGGGCGCAGAAGTGGAGGTCAGGGCTCTGGGAAAGCTGGGTGACAACCAGTATAGCGTCTGGTTCCATAAGGGGTGCGGAGGTCAGGAATCCGGGAAAGCTGGGTGACAACCAGTATAGCGTCCGGTACCATAAGGGGTGCGGAGGTCAGGAATCCGGGAAAGCTGGGTGACAACCAGTATAGCGTCTGGTTCCATAAGGGGTGCGGAGGTCAGGGTTCCGGGAAAGCTGGGTGACAACCAGTATAGCGTCTGGTACCATAAGGGGTGCGGAGGTCAGGGTTCCGGGAAAGCTGGGTGACAACCAGTATAGCGTCTGGTACCATAAGGGGTGCGGAGCTCAGGAATCCGGGAAAGCTGGGTGACAACCAGTATAGCGTCTGGTTCCATAAATGGTGCGGAGGTCAGGGTTCTGGGAAAGCTGGGTGACAACCAGTATAGCGTCCGGTACCATAAGGGGCGCAGAAGTGGAGGTCAGGGCTCTGGGAAAGCTGGGTGACAACCAGTATAGCGTCTGGTTCCATAAGGGGTGCGGAGGTCAGGAATCCGGGAAAGCTGGGTGACAACCAGTATAGCGTCCGGTACCATAAGGGGTGCGGAGGTCAGGAATCCGGGAAAGCTGGGTGACAACCAGTATAGCGTCTGGTTCCATAAGGGGTGCGGAGGTCAGGGTTCCGGGAAAGCTGTGTGACAACCAGTATAGCGTCTGGTACCATAAGGGGTGCGGAGGTCAGGGTTCTGGGAAAGCTGGGTGACAACCAGTATAGCGTCCGGTACCATAAGGGGCGCAGAAGTGGAGGTCAGGGCTCTGGGAAAGCTGGGTGACAACCAGTATAGCGTCTGGTTCCATAAGGGGTGCGGAGGTCAGGAATCCGGGAAAGCTGGGTGACAACCAGTATAGCGTCTGGTTCCATAAATGGTGCGGAGGTCAGGGTTCTGGGAAAGCTGGGTGACAACCAGTATAGCGTCTGGTTCCATAAGGGGTGCGGAGGTCAGGGTTCCGGGAAAGCTGGGTGACAACCAGTATAGCGTCTGGTACCATAAGGGGTGCGGAGCTCAGGAATCCGGGAAAGCTGGGTGAGCAGGCGCTAATGATAAAGGTGTCTCTGCCCCCCCAATGAGACCTGTGTGCAGAGCGCTCCAGGCCTGGGGGCCCCTTTTTCCAGGGGCCACTCGTCAGCCGCAGACTTTGACATGGTCTTCCTCTCTGCAGGGCGTTTGGACGAGAGATGCTGAAGAGGAACATAGGAGTAGTAGTTGTGGGGTTCCCCGCCACCCCCATCATTGAGTCCAGAGCTCGCTTCTGCGTGTCCGCCGCACACACAAAGGAGATGCTGGACGAGGTGAGTGAGCTGGGGCGTGGGTGGAGGGCCCCTTTACTGGCTGGCGGCGGGCCCCCGTTTCTGACCCCTGCTTCTCTCCTGCAGGCTCTGGACAGGATCAGCGAGGTGGGCGACCTCCTGCAGCTGAAGTATTCCCGCCACCACTTCCTGCCGCTGCTGGATCGGCCATTCGATGAGACCACATACGAGGAGTCGGAAGACTGAGCCATGCAGGGCGGGCACTCCCATCATCCCGCCGCACTCCCATCATCCCGCCGCAGCCCCAGGGGCTGTTTTATACTTGTACATTTTCCTTTTCCGTTTTATTTATTCGGGGAGGGGGGCCTGTGACGACCGCCCCCGTCTGAGGCCTTCACCCCGCGCTGGGACCGAGGGGCAGGCAGCACAGGTGCTACATATGGTGCTGGCCTGGGGGGTGCAGCATTAACTCTTTCCTCTCTGGAAGCAGCGGTGAGCTCGGGACCAGAGGGCGTGCGGGGCGAGGGGCACTGTGCCTCGTGCCTGCGTCTCCGTTTTTAGCTCGGCTATTCCTGAAAATTCACATTCCTTCCTCTGTGACTAAATCCTTTTTGTGGGGCTGGGGCCCCTGAGGTCGGGCCCCTCGCAGTGTTTATAAAATGGCCTTGTTGGTTTCTTTGTGGCATGACGTTTGGAAGAACTGAGCCGAAGAATCTGCGCAGCGCCCCCCGGGGATCGGACGGGCGGCTGTACTCAATAAAGGTTCATGCGTTTTCAGGCCTCGCTGTCTTATTGTCTGACAACAGCACTCACTACGAAGGGTTAACCTGCAGAGACCCTGACACCATCACAGAGGGGAAGGGCCACAAAGTCACATGACCCAGCAGGAGAACAAAGCAGCCCCCTATGTCATCAGTAGGGGGCGGGGCTGTGACAACCTCTCAGACAGGATATACAGGCAGGTTGTCAGCAGTAATAGATGTTCCTCTAGTATAAGGTGTGTGATCTCATGTCTGATCACATGTCATTATATCAGTGATGTCATCAGCAGGGGGCGGGGCTGTGACTACCTCTCAGACAGGATATACAGGCAGGTTGTCAGCAGTAATAGATGTTCCTGTAGTATAAGGTGTGTGATCTCATGTCTGATCACATGTCATTATATCAGTGATGTCATCAGCAGGGGGCGGGGCTGTGACTACCTCTCAGACAGGATATACAGGCAGGTTGTCAGCAGTAATAGATGTTCCTGTAGTATAAGGTGTGTGATCTCATGTCTGATCACATGTCATTATATCAGTGATGTCATCAGCAGGGGGCGGGGCTGTGACTACCTCTCAGACAGGATATACAGGCAGGTTGTCAGCAGTAATAGATGTTCCTGTAGTATAAGGTGTGTGATCTCATGTCTGATCACATGTCATTATATCAGTGATGTCATCAGCAGGGGGCGGGGCTGTGACTACCTCTCAGACAGGATATACAGGCAGGTTGTCAGCAGTAATAGATGTTCCTCTAGTATAAGGTGTGTGATCTCATGTCTGATCACATGTCATTATATCAGTGATGTCATCAGCAGGGGGCGGGGCTGTGACTACCTCTCAGACAGGATATACAGGCAGGTTGTCAGCAGTAATAGATGTTCCTGTAGTATAAGGTGTGTGATCTCATGTCTGATCACATGTCAGTATATCGGTGATGTCATCAGCAGGGGGCGGGGCTGTGACAACCTCTCAGACAGGATATACAGGCAGGTTGTCAGCAGTAATAGATGTTCCTGTAGTATAAGGTGTGTGATCTCATGTCTGATCACATGTCATTATATCAGTGATGTCATCAGCAGGGGGCGGGGCTGTGACTACCTCTCAGACAGGATATACAGGCAGGTTGTCAGCAGTAATAGATGTTCCTGTAGTATAAGGTGTGTGATCTCATGTCTGATCACATGTCATTATATCAGTGATGTCATCAGCAGGGGGCGGGGCTGTGACTACCTCTCAGACAGGATATACAGGCAGGTTGTCAGCAGTAATAGATGTTCCTGTAGTATAGGGTGTGTGATCTCATGTCTGATCACGTGTCATTATATCAGTGATGTCATCAGCAGGGGGCGGGGCTGTGACTACCTCTCAGACAGGATATACAGGCAGGTTGTCAGCAGTAATAGATGTTCCTGTAGTATAAGGTGTGTGATCTCATGTCTGATCACAGGTCATTATATCAGTGATGTCATCAGCAGGGGGCGGGGCTGTGACTACCTCTCAGACAGGATACACAGGCAGGTTGTCAGCAGTAATAGATGTTCCTGTAGTATAAGGTGTGTGATCTCATGTCTGATCACAGGTCATTATATCAGTGATGTCATCAGCAGGGGGCGGGGCTGTGACTACCTCTCAGACAGGATACACAGGCAGGTTGTCAGCAGTAATAGATGTTCCTGTAGTATAAGGTGTGTGTGATCTCATGTCTGATCACATGTCATTATATCAGTGATGTCATCAGCAGGGGGCGGGGCTGTGACTACCTCTCAGACAGGATATACAGGCAGGTTGTCAGCAGTAATAGATGTTCCTGTAGTATAAGGTGTGTGATCTCATGTCTGATCACATGTCATTATATCAGTGATGTCATCAGCAGGGGGCGGGGCTGTGACTACCTCTCAGACAGGATGTACAGGCAGGTTGTCAGCAGTAATAGATGTTCCTGTAGTATAAGGTGTGTGATCTCATGTCTGATCACATGTCATTATATCAGTGATGTCATCAGCAGGGGGCGGGGCTGTGACTACCTCTCAGACAGGATATACAGGCAGGTTGTCAGCAGTAATAGATGTTCCTGTAGTATAAGGTGTGATCTCATGTCTGATCACATGTCATTATATCAGTGATGTCATCAGCAGGGGGCGGGGCTGTGACTACCTCTCAGACGTGATATACAGGCAGGTTGTCAGCAGTAATAGATGTTCCTGTAGTATCAGGTGTGTGATCTCATGTCTGATCACATGTCATTATATCAGTGATGTCATCAGCAGGGGGCGGGGCTGTGACTACCTCTCAGACATGATATACAGGCAGGTTGTCAGCAGTAATAGATGTTCCTGTAGTATAAGGTGTGTGATCTCATGTCTGATCACATGTCAGTATATCGGTGATGTCATCAGCAGGGGGCGGGCTGTGACTACCTCTCAGACAGGATATACAGGCAGGTTGTCAGCAGTAATAGATGTTCCTGTAGTATAAGGTGTGTGATCTCATGTCTGATCACATGTCATTATATCAGTGACATCATCAGCAGGGGGCGGGGCTGTGACAACCTCTCAGACATGATATACAGGCAGGTTGTCAGCAGTAATAGATGTTCCTGTAGTATAAGGTGTGTGATCTCATGTCTGATCACATGTCATTATATCAGTGATGTCATCAGCAGGGGGCGGGGCTGTGACTACCTCTCAGACAGGATATACAGGCAGGTTGTCAGCAGTAATAGATGTTCCTGTAGTATAAGGTGTGTGATCTCATGTCTGATCACATGTCATTATATCAGTGATGTCATCAGCAGGGGGCGGGGCTGTGACTACCTCTCAGACAGGATATACAGGCAGGTTGTCAGCAGTAATAGATGTTCCTGTAGTATAAGGTGTGTGGATCTCATGTCTGATCACATGTCATTATATCAGTGATGTCATCAGCAGGGGGCGGGGCTGTGACTACCTCTCAGACAGGATATACAGGCAGGTTGTCAGCAGTAATAGATGTTCCTGTAGTATAAGGTGTGTGATCTCATGTCTGATCACAGGTCATTATATCCGTGATGTCATCAGCAGGGGGCGGGGCTGTGACTACCTCTCAGACAGGATATACAGGCAGGTTGTCAGCAGTAATAGATGTTCCTGTAGTATAAGGTGTGTGTGATCTCATGTCTGATCACATGTCATTATATCAGTGATGTCATCAGCAGGAGGCGGGGCTGTGACAACCTCTCAGACAGGATATACAGGCAGGTTGTCAGCAGTAATAGATGTTCCTGTAGTATAAGGTGTGTGGATCTCATGTCTGATCACATGTCATTATATCAGTGATGTCATCAGCAGGGGGCGGGGCTGTGACTACCTCTCAGACAGGATATACAGGCAGGTTGTCAGCAGTAATAGATGTTCCTGTAGTATAAGGTGTGTGATCTCATGTCTGATCACATGTCAGTATATCGGTGATGTCATCAGCAGGGGGCGGGGCTGTGACAACCTCTCAGACAGGATATACAGGCAGGTTGTCAGCAGTAATAGATGTTCCTGTAGTATAAGGTGTGGATCTCATGTCTGATCACATGTCATTATATCAGTGATGTCATCAGCAGGGGGCGGGGCTGTGACTACCTCTCAGACAGGATATACAGGCAGGTTGTCAGCAGTAATAGATGTTCCTGTAGTATAGGTGTGTGATCTCATGTCTGATCACAGGTCATTATATCAGTGATGTCATCAGCAGGGGGCGGGGCTGTGACTACCTCTCAGACAGGATATACAGGCAGGTTGTCAGCAGTAATAGATGTTCCTGTAGTATAAGGTGTGTGTGATCTCATGTCTGATCACATGTCATTATATCAGTGATGTCATCAGCAGGGGGCGGGGCTGTGACTACCTCTCAGACAGGATATACAGGCAGGTTGTCAGCAGTAATAGATGTTCCTGTAGTATAAGGTGTGTGATCTCATGTCTGATCACATGTCATTATATCAGTGATGTCATCAGCAGGGGGCGGGGCTGTGACTACCTCTCAGACAGGATATACAGGCAGGTTGTCAGCAGTAATAGATGTTCCTGTAGTATAGGTGTGTGTGATCACAGGTCATTATATCCGTGATGTCATCAGCAGGGGGCGGGGCTGTGACTACCTCTCAGACAGGATATACAGGCAGGTTGTCAGCAGTAATAGATGTTCCTGTAGTATAAGGTGTGTGTGATCTCATGTCTGATCACATGTCATTATATCAGTGATGTCATCAGCAGGAGGCGGGGCTGTGACAACCTCTCAGACAGGATATACAGGCAGGTTGTCAGCAGTAATAGATGTTCCTGTAGTATAAGGTGTGTGGATCTCATGTCTGATCACATGTCATTATATCAGTGATGTCATCAGCAGGGGGCGGGGCTGTGACTACCTCTCAGACAGGATATACAGGCAGGTTGTCAGCAGTAATAGATGTTCCTGTAGTATAAGGTGTGTGATCTCATGTCTGATCACATGTCAGTATATCGGTGATGTCATCAGCAGGGGGCGGGGCTGTGACAACCTCTCAGACAGGATATACAGGCAGGTTGTCAGCAGTAATAGATGTTCCTGTAGTATAAGGTGTGGATCTCATGTCTGATCACATGTCATTATATCAGTGATGTCATCAGCAGGGGGCGGGGCTGTGACTACCTCTCAGACAGGATATACAGGCAGGCTGTCAGCAGTAATAGATGTTCCTGTAGTATAAGGTGTGTGATCTCATGTCTGATCACATGTCATTATATCAGTGATGTCATCAGAAGAGGGCGGGGCTGTGACTACCTCTCAGACAGGATATACAGGCAGGTTGTCAGCAGTAATAGATGTTCCTGTAGTATAAGGTGTGTGATCTCATGTCTGATCACATGTCATTATATCAGTGATGTCATCAGCAGGGGGCGGGGCTGTGACTACCTCTCAGACAGGATATACAGGCAGGTTGTCAGCAGTAATAGATGTTCCTGTAGTATAAGGTGTGTGATCTCATGTCTGATCACATGTCATTATATCAGTGACATCATCAGCAGGGGGCGGGGCTGTGACTACCTCTCAGACAGGATATACAGGCAGGTTGTCAGCAGTAATAGATGTTCCTGTAGTATAAGGTGTGTGATCTCATGTCTGATCACATGTCATTATATCAGTGATGTCATCAGCAGGGGGCGGGGCTGTGACTACCTCTCAGACAGGATATACAGGCAGGTTGTCAGCAGTAATAGATGTTCCTGTAGTATAAGGTGTGTGATCTCATGTCTGATCACATGTCATTATATCAGTGACATCATCAGCAGGGGGCGGGGCTGTGACTACCTCTCAGACAGGATATACAGGCAGGTTGTCAGCAGTAATAGATGTTCCTGTAGTATAAGGGGTGTGATCTCATGTCTGATCACATGTCATTATATCAGTGATGTCATCAGCAGGGGGCGGGGCTGTGACTACCTCTCAGACAGGATATACAGGCAGGTTGTCAGCAGTAATAGATGTTCCTGTAGTATAAGGTGTGTGATCTCATGTCTGATCACATGTCATTATATCAGTGATGTCATCAGCAGGAGGCGGGGCTGTGACAACCTCTCAGACATGATATACAGGCAGGTTGTCAGCAGTAATAGATGTTCCTGTAGTATAAGGTGTGTGATCTCATGTCTGATCACATGTCATTATATCAGTGATGTCATCAGCAGGGGGCGGGGCTGTGACTACCTCTCAGACAGGATATACAGGCAGGTTGTCAGCAGTAATAGAGGTTCCTGTAGTATAAGGTGTGTGATCTCATGTCTGATCACATGTCATATATCAGTGATGTCATCAGCAGGGGGCGGGGCTGTGACTACCTCTCAGACAGGATATACAGGCAGGTTGTCAGCAGTAATAGATGTTCCTGTAGTATAAGGTGTGTGATCTCATGTCTGATCACATGTCATTATATCAGTGATGTCATCAGCAGGAGGCGGGGCTGTGACTACCTCTCAGACAGGATATACAGGCAGGTTGTCAGCAGTAATAGATGTTCCTGTAGTATAAGGTGTGTGATCTCATGTCTGATCACATGTCATTATATCAGTGATGTCATCAGCAGGGGGCGGGGCTGTGACTACCTCTCAGACAGGATATACAGGCAGGTTGTCAGCAGTAATAGAGGTTCCTGTAGTATAAGGTGTGTGATCTCATGTCTGATCACATGTCATATATCAGTGATGTCATCAGCAGGGGGCGGGGCTGTGACTACCTCTCAGACAGGATATACAGGCAGGTTGTCAGCAGTAATAGATGTTCCTGTAGTATAAGGTGTGTGATCTCATGTCTGATCACATGTCATTATATCAGTGATGTCATCAGCAGGGGGCGGGGCTGTGACTACCTCTCAGACAGGATATACAGGCAGGTTGTCAGCAGTAATAGATGTTCCTGTAGTATAAGGTGTGTGATCTCATGTCTGATCACATGTCATTATATCAGTGATGTCATCAGCAGGGGGCGGGGCTGTGACAACCTCTCAGACAGGATATACAGGCAGGTTGTCAGCAGTAATAGATGTTCCTGTAGTATAAGGTGTGTGATCTCATGTCTGATCACATGTCATTATATCAGTGATGTCATCAGCAGGGGGCGGGGTTGTGACTACCTCTCAGACATGATATACAGGCAGGTTGTCAGCAGTAATAGATGTTCCTGTAGTATAAGGTGTGTGATCTCATGTCTGATCACATGTCATTATATCAGTGATGTCATCAGCAGGGGGCGGGGTTGTGACTACCTCTCAGACAGGATATACAGGCAGGTTGTCAGCAGTAATAGATGTTCCTGTAGTATAAGGTGTGTGATCTCATGTCTGATCACATGTCATTATATCAGTGATGTCATCAGCAGGGGGCGGGGCTGTGACTACCTCTCAGACAGGATATACAGGCAGGTTGTCAGCAGTAATAGATGTTCCTGTAGTATAAGGTGTGTGATCTCATGTCTGATCACATGTCATATCAGTGATGTCATCAGCAGGGGGCGGGGCTGTGACTACCTCTCAGACAGGATATACAGGCAGGTTGTCAGCAGTAATAGATGATCCTGTAGTATAAGGTGTGTGATCTCATGTCTGATCACATGTCATTATATCAGTGATGTCATCAGCAGGGGGCGGGGCTGTGACTACCTCTCAGACAGGATATACAGGCAGGTTGTCAGCAGTAATAGATGTTCCTGTAGTATAAGGTGTGTGATCTCATGTCTGATCACATGTCATTATATCAGTGATGTCATCAGCAGGGGGCGGGGTTGTGACTACCTCTCAGACAGGATATACAGGCAGGTTGTCAGCAGTAATAGATGTTCCTGTAGTATAAGGTGTGTGATCTCATGTCTGATCACATGTCATTATATCAGTGATGTCATCAGCAGGGGGCGGGGCTGTGACTACCTCTCAGACAGGATATACAGGCAGGTTGTCAGCAGTAATAGATGATCCTGTAGTATAAGGTGTGTGATCTCATGTCTGATCACATGTCATTATATCAGTGATGTCATCAGCAGGGGGCGGGGTTGTGACTACCTCTCAGACAGGATATACAGGCAGGTTGTCAGCAGTAATAGATGTTCCTGTAGTATAAGGTGTGTGATCTCATGTCTGATCATTATATATATATATATATATATATATATATATATATCACATCTATATCCCCTTATAGTGCATAGACCGTTCCCATTTCTTCCCCCTGTATAGTGCATGGACTGGTCTACTCCCCCCTCTCTGAGTAGTAGAATGGACTGGTCTTGTGAGAAAGTCTGCCTTATCGCTGGTCCCTGTGGCTCCTCCCTCTTCCCGCCTGCTCATTCATGTAGGCTATGAGGCCCCGCCCCTTATCTGTACCGCTTGTGACCCCGCCCCCAGGACCAGAGCGGCCCCGGAGAGCGGTCAGCATCCCCGCAGGGAGTAGATGAGGCGCCAGTGACCCGGCCGGGTGTGCGGACCATGCACGGGCTCCCGCTGCTCCTCCTGCTCCTGACCTTCCACCCGCAGCTGCAGACAGCGGCCCCGACGGTGACCCTACCATTCACGCAGGTGAGACCCTCAGCGGGCGACCCCCGTGTGCTGCAGGCATTAGATTGTCAGCTCTGTGTACCAGGGGGCGACCCCCGTGTGCTGCAGGCATTAGATTGTCAGCTCTGTGTACGAGGGGGCGACCCCCCCATGTGCTGCAGGCATTAGATTGTCAGCTCTGTGTACCAGGGGGCGACCCCCGTGTGTTGCAGGCATTAGATTGTCAGCTCTGTGTACGAGGGGGCGACCCCCCCATGTGCTGCAGGCATTAGATTGTCAGCTCTGTGTACCAGGGGGCGACCCCCGTGTGTTGCAGGCATTAGATTGTCAGCTCTGTGTACCAGGGGGCGACCCCCGTGTGCTGCAGGCATTAGATTGTCAGCTCTGTGTACCAGGGGGCGACCCCCGTGTGCTGCAGGCATTAGATTGTCAGCTCTGTGTACCAGGGGGCGACCCCCGTGTGCTGCAGGCATTAGATTGTCAGCTCTGTGTACCAGGGGGCGACCCCCGTGTGCTGCAGGCATTAGATTGTCAGCTCTGTGTACGAGGGGCGACCCCCGTGTGCTGGAGGCATTAGATTGTCAGCTCTGTGTACCAGGGGGCGACCCCCGTGTGCTGCAGGCATTAGATTGTCAGCTCTGTGTACCAGGGGGCGACCCCCGTGTGCTGCAGGCATTAGATTGTCAGCTCTGTGTACGAGGGGGCGACCCCCGTGTGCTGCAGGCATTAGATTGTCAGCTCTGTGTACGAGGGGCGACCCCCGTGTGCTGGAGGCATTAGATTGTCAGCTCTGTGTACCAGGGGGCGACCCCCGTGTGCTGCAGGCATTAGATTGTCAGCTCTGTGTACGAGGGGCGACCCCCGTGTGCTGGAGGCATTAGATTGTCAGCTCTGTGTACCAGGGGGCGACCCCCGTGTGCTGCAGGCATTAGATTGTCAGCTCTGTGTACGAGGGGGCGACCCCCATGTGCTGCAGGCATTAGATTGTCAGCTCTGTGTACGAGGGGGCGACCCCCCCATGTGCTGCAGGCATTAGATTGTCAGCTCTGTGTACGAGGGGCGACCCCCGTGTGCTGCAGGCATTAGATTGTCAGCTCTGTGTACGAGGGGCGACCCCCGTGTGCTGCAGGCATTAGATTGTCAGCTCTGTGTACGAGGGGGCGACCCCCGTGTGCTGCAGGCATTAGATTGTCAGCTCTGTGTACGAGGGGGCGACCCCCCCATGTGCTGCAGGCATTAGATTGTCAGCTCTGTGTACGAGGGGGCGACCCCCCCATGTGCTGCAGGCATTAGATTGTCAGCTCTGTGTACGAGGGGGCGACCCCTGTGTGCTGCAGGCATTAGATTGTCAGCTCTGTGTACGAGGGGCGACCCCCGTGTGCTGCAGACATTAGATTGTCAGCTCTGTGTACGAGGGGCTACCCCTGTGTGCTGCAGGCATTAGATTGTCAGCTCTGTGTACGAGTGGGCGACCCCCCCATGTGCTGCAGGCATTAGATTGTTAGCTCTGTGTACGAGGGGGCGACCCCCGTGTGCTGCAGGCATTAGATTGTCAGCTCTGTGTACGAGGGGGTGACCCCCGTGTGCTCCAGGCATTAGATTGTCAGCTCTGTGTACGAGGGGCGACCCCCATGTGCTGCAGGCATTAGATTGTCAGCTCTGTGTACCAGGGGGCGACCCCCGTGTGCTGCAGGCATTAGATTGTCAGCTCTGTGTACCAGGGGGCGACCCCCGTGTGCTGCAGGCATTAGATTGTCAGCTCTGTGTACGAGGGGTGACCCCCGTGTGCTGCAGGCATTAGATTGTCAGCTCTGTGTACGAGGGGTGACCCCCGTGTGCTGCAGGCATTAGATTGTCAGCTCTGTGTATGAGGGGGCGACCCCCGTGTGCTGCAGGCATTAGATTGTCAGCTCTGTGTACGAGGGGCGACCCCCGTGTGCTGCAGGCATTAGATTGTCAGCTCTGTGTACCAGGGGGCGACCCCCGTGTGCTGCAGGCATTAGATTGTCAGCTCTGTGTACGAGGGGGCGACCTCTGTGTGCTGCAGGCATTAGATTGTCAGCTCTGTGTACGAGGGGCGACCCCCGTGTGCTGGAGGCATTAGATTGTCAGCTCTGTGTACGAGGGGCGACCCCTGTGTGCTCTGCATGTTAGATTGTCAGCTCTGTGTACCAGGGGGCGACCCCCGTGTGCTGGAGGCATTAGATTGTCAGCTCTGTGTACGAGGGGCGACCCCCGTGTGCTGCAGGCATTAGATTGTCAGCTCTGTGTACGAGGGGCGACCCCCGTGTGCTGCAGGCATTAGATTGTCAGCTCTGTGTACCAGGGGGCGACCCCCGTGTGCTGCAGGCATTAGATTGTCAGCTCTGTGTACGAGGGGGCGACCTCTGTGTGCTGCAGGCATTAGATTGTCAGCTCTGTGTACGAGGGGCGACCCCCGTGTGCTGGAGGCATTAGATTGTCAGCTCTGTGTACGAGGGGCGACCCCTGTGTGCTCTGCATGTTAGATTGTCAGCTCTGTGTACCAGGGGGCGACCCCCGTGTGCTGCAGGCATTAGATTGTCAGCTCTGTGTACGAGGGGCGACCCCCGTGTGCTGCAGGCATTAGATTGTCAGCTCTGTGTACGAGGGGGCGACCCCTGTGTGCTGCAGGCATTAGATTGTCAGCTCTGTGTACGAGGGGCGACCCCTGTGTGCTCTGCATGTTAGATTGTCAGCTCTGTGTACCAGGGGGCGACCCCCGTGTGCTGCAGGCATTAGATTGTCAGCTCTGTGTACGAGGGGCGACCCCCGTGTGCTGCAGGCATTAGATTGTCAGCTCTGTGTACGAGGGGGCGACCCCCGTGTGCTGCAGGCATTAGATTGTCAGCTCTGTGTACGAGGGGGCGACCTCTGTGTGCTGCAGGCATTAGATTGTCAGCTCTGTGTACGAGGGGCGACCCCCGTGTGCTGGAGGCATTAGATTGTCAGCTCTGTGTACGAGGGGCGACCCCTGTGTGCTCTGCATGTTAGATTGTCAGCTCTGTGTACCAGGGGGCGACCCCCGTGTGCTGCAGGCATTAGATTGTCAGCTCTGTGTACGAGGGGCGACCCCCGTGTGCTGCAGGCATTAGATTGTCAGCTCTGTGTACGAGGGGCGACCCCCGTGTGCTGCAGGCATTAGATTGTCAGCTCTGTGTACCAGGGGGCGACCCCCGTGTGCTGCAGGCATTAGATTGTCAGCTCTGTGTATGAGGGGGCGACCTCTGTGTGCTGCAGGCATTAGATTGTCAGCTCTGTGTACGAGGGGCGACCCCTGTGTGCTCTGCATGTTAGATTGTCAGCTCTTCAGGTCAGTGAATTCTTGTTGTTTCTGTGGCAGGATAACTTGGTGACTTCTCGATGGGGAGAGGCTTCAGATGGGGCCCCTGTCCTGGGGGCCCAGGGTGTGGTGCCCACACAGGATTCCAAGTTCCTCCTGGACTTGAAGGGTTTGTCGGAGAGCAGCCTGAGCTCGGAGAACCCCAATATTCAGGTAGTACCGGGGGCGGTGGGGCTAGGGTTGTGGGGGCGTGACCTCATCTAGTGCCGGCCTCTTGCAGGTGACCATCGAGGTGGACCCCAGCTCCCAGACGGAGGTGGAGCTGGATCTCTCGGACACTCGCACGGACTGGGGGGACCCGGAGTGGCGAGCGCAGCACCAGCTCTTCTGGCCGCTCTTCTGGGAATACAGCGACTTCACGGACGACGCCGGGGACTACTCCCTGTTCGAGTGGGAGGACAACGTCCTCAGCGGAGGCGACCACGACGGACGCAGCTCACCCGCCGACAACTGGATGACTGATGACAAGTATCTGTACGGTGAGGCCCCTCCCTCTGAGATACATGCCCCTCCCTCTTCAGGGTGACTCAGGTGGGGTAATAATCCTGAGATACTTTCTGCAGATTACGAGGATGCCGACTGGAGTTCTTGGTCTCCGTGTAGTGCGACGTGTGGCCGTCCGAGTCAGAAACGCACGCGCTCCTGCGGATATTCCTGTTCGGCCACCGAGGCTCGTGTGTGCGACCTCCCCCCGTGTCCAGGTGAGACCCCAAAACTGCAGAGTCGGGGGCCGCACCCCTTCATGGGGCAACACTGATCTGTTCTGACTTTCCAGGAGAAGAAGCCGAGAATTCAACACTTCTGTGGACAACTGCAGCAAAGAGCAGCACTCCGACCCCCGAGTCAGGTGACCTTAACCCCCATCCTCTCCGCTCACTTCAGTCTCCTCTTCACCTTGCTCCTCTTCCTCGCTCACCTCCACCTTGCCTTGCTCCTCTTCCTCTCTCGCCTCTTCCTCGCTCACCTTCACCTTACGTTGCTCACCTTACATTCATTGCCTTGCTCCTCTTCCTCGCTCGCCTTCACCTTGCCTTTCTCCTCTTCCGCGCTCGCCTCTTCCTCGCCCACCTTCACCTTGCTTTGCTCCTCTTCCTCGCTCGCCTCCACCTTGCCTTGCTCCTCTTCCTCGCTCGCCTCCCCCTTGCCTTGCCCCTCTTCCTCGCTCGCCTCCTCCTTGCCTTGCTCCTCTTCCTCGCTCGCCTCCACCTTGCCTTGCTCCTCTTCCTCGCTCGCCTCCACCTTGCCTTGCTCCTCTTCCTCGCTCGCCTCCACCTTGCCTTGCTCCTCTTCATCGCTCGCCTCCACCTTGCCTTGCTCCTCTTCCTCGCTCGCCTCCACCTTGCCTTGCTCCTCTTCCTCGCTCGCCTCCACCTTGCCTTGCTCCTCTTCCTCGCTCGCCTCCACCTTGCCTTGCTCCTCTTCCTCGCTCGCCTCCACCTTGCCTTGCTCCTCTTCCTCGCTCGCCTCCACCTTGCCTTGCTCCTCTTCCTCGCTCGCCTCCACCTTGCCTTGCCCCTCTTCCTCGCTCGCCTCCACCTTGCCTTGCTCCTCTTCCTCGCTCGCCTCCACCTTGCCGTGCTCCTCTTCCTCGCTCGCCTCCTCCTTGCCTTGCTCCTCTTCCTCGCTCGCCTCCACCTTGCCTTGCTCCTCTTCCTCGCTCGCCTCCACCTTGCCTTGCTCCTCTTCCTCGCTCGCCTCCACCTTGCCTTGCTCCTCTTCCTCGCTCGCCTCCACCTTGCCTTGCTCCTCTTCCTCGCTCGCCTCCACCTTGCCTTGCTCCTCTTCCTCGCTCGCCTCCACCTTGCCTTGCTCCTCTTCCTCGCTCGCCTCCACCTTGCCGTGCTCCTCTTCTTCGCTCGCCTCCACCTTGCCTTGCTAGTCTTCCTCGCTCGCCTCCACCTTGCCTTGCTCCTCTTCTTCGCTCGCCTCCACCTTGCCTTGCTCCTCTTCTTCGCTCGCCTCCACCTTGCCTTGCTAGTCTTCCTCGCTCGCCTCCACCTTGCCTTGCTCCTCTTCCTCGCTCGCCTCCACCTCGCCTTGCTCCTCTTCCTCGCTCGCCTTGCTCCTCTTCCTCGCTCGCCTTGCTCCTCTTCCTCGCTCGCCTTGCTCCTCTTCCTCGCTCGCCTTGCTCCTCTTCCTCGCTCGCCTTGCTCCTCTTCCTCGCTCGCCTTGCTCCTCTTCCTCGCTCGCCTTGCTCCTCTTCCTCGCTCGCCTTGCTCCTCTTCCTCGCTCGCCTTGCTCACCTTACATTGCTCCTCTCCTCTTCCTCAGCCCCCCAGGACGGCTGTGATCGGTGGCTGGCCTGCAGGAGTGAGTTCCTCAGTAGCTATTTGCAGCGGGTGCTGACAGAGTTGCCCAGTTGTCCATGTCTCTACCCCTCGGAGGCGGTGTACAGTTCCTTGATGCTGCGGGATGAGAAGTTGGCTCGCAGTTTCCGGTGGCGGGATGCTAGTGGCATGCGGGAGAGACTGGATATCTACAACCCCGGCGCACGCTTCTGTCTGCGCTCTTTGCTCTCAAGAGACAGCAGCAGTCTGGGCGCTCAGCATTGCTGCTATGACCATTCCCTCAGACTAGTGACCCGTGGACGGGCGGCCGGGATCCCGAACCTCATCAGTGCGGAGTTCTCCCCCGAACTTCATTTCAAGGCGGATGTCCTGCCATTGATTCTGTGCAAAGGCGACTGGAGCCGCATTCACCCCCTGCGCCCCCCAAACAACGGATACAGCTGCCCCGAGAACCCCCCTGAAGAGGAGTACCTGGCCCAGATGCAAGAAGCCCAGGACTTCTAGGACTGCGGCGCAGGATGAGGCGCTTCTTCACCAGATATTTGTGAGCTATTTATGTGGCTCTGTACAGTAGTGCGGTTCGTGTATTTATCCGTGAGATTTTTATATAAAACTGACCAGTGGTCGCACATTAGACAAAACGTCCTCATCTGTGAGGGGCTTGTGTGGGGTCACCGGTCTGTGCCTGCGTCCATGGGCAGCACGACCCTGCGGGTCACCTCTTCTCTAGAGCAGCCAAGTACCCCCTAGTGACAAGATGTGTGAACAGCGGCCCCCACACTCTGCCCCAGTAGTAAATATGCGCACTCATAGTGCCCCTATAATGTCTGCCAGTAGGGAAAGAAATGCCCACTTTTAGTTTACCAGGCAGAAACAATCGCCCCATATTGCCCCCAGTTATAATATTGCCCCCAGTGGCATGCTGCTAAAATAAAAAGTTCAAATAGCGCCATTCTGCGGTCAGGATGCGGTGGAGGACATGGACCCTTTTTCGGACAGCGTCGTGAGCGGTGTGCAGTTGCGCCAGGCAGGGAGACATTGCTCCTGTGCAGCTGCGCTTAGCTGTATGGCGGTCCTGAGGATGGCAGAATAGCTGTATATAGAGAGGCGCTGGCGGCCAGCCATGGACCGCTGACTGTAGGTCGAGTACCTCGGCTCTAGACATTACTGTCCAGCTCGGCGTAACTATTGCAGTTGTTGTAGTGTGTCGCCACCTGGTGACCACATGAGAGCACTACATGCGGTCTAATTACCGGGCAGCCTCTATACAGTCCCGCTGCACGTCCTAGCACCGGATTTCATAAGCGACGTTCTTAGTGCACACACTGCAATCAAGTCGCGTTAACCATTCGCTGACTACCGCTGTGCTTCACAATTGCCTCTAAATGCATAGCGTGTTCAGATAAACCGCAGCAATCAGCGATAATCCGTGTGCAGTTACCATGGCCCGGCCGCAATGTTTACAGATTTCTTTCGTTTTTGCATCAGTACGTTCCGAGAGCCGCAAGATGTCACTTGTGCCGTAGATGTACGAGGACTAATTCTGTGCGGGACAAGCGGTTTTTATGGGTCTCATATAATGTTTTAAAGAACGTAATTCCGCCAGGTGTTTGCACCGCCGCGTTTATTTCTCGCTGACAGCTGTTTTTGTGGGGCGATGTGTCGTTTTCATTGGTGCCTTTCTGAGGTTTATTCTGCACTGTATTGGCGAGAAGGAAACCGAAAACCCATGAAATTGTGCCGTTATTCTACGTGTACCGTAGCCTCCCGACACAAGGATCCGCGCGTGCGCTCCTGATCGCCGATATCCTGACTCCCGACACAAGGATCCGCGCGTGCGCTCCTGATCGCCGATATCCTCTGACTCCCGACACAAGGATCCGCGCGTGCGCTCCTGATCGCCGATATCCTCTGACTCCAGACACAAGGATCCGCGCGTGCGCTCCTGATCACCGATATCCTGACCCGACACAAGGATCCGCGCGTGCGCTCCTGATCACCGATATCCTCTGACTCCCGACACAAGGATCTGCACGTGCGCTCCTGATCGCCGATATCCTGACTCCCGACACAAGGATCCGCACGTGCGCTCCTGATCACCGATATCCTCTGACTCCCGACACAAGGATCCGCGCGTGCGCACCCGATATCCTGACTCCCGACACAAGGATCCGCACGTGCGCTCCTGATCACCGATATCCTCTGACTCCCGACACAAGGATCCGCGCGTGCGCTCCTGATCACCGATATCCTCTGACTCCCGACACAAGGATCTGCACGTGCGCTCCTGATCGCCGATATCCTGACTCCCGACACAAGGATCCGCACGTGCGCTCCTGATCGCCGATATCCTGACTCCCGACACAAGGATCCGCGCGTGCGCTCCTGATCGCCGATATCCTCTGACTCCCGACACAAGGATCCGCGCGTGCGCTCCTGATCGCCGATATCCTGACCCGACACAAGGATCCGCGCGTGCGCTCCTGATCACCGATATCCTGACTCCAGACACAAGGATCCGCGCGTGCGCTCCTGATCGCCGATATCCTGACTCCCGACACAAGGATCCGCGCGTGCGCTCCTGATCACCGATATCCTGACTCCAGACACAAGGATCCGCGCGTGCGCTCCTGATCACCGATATCCTGACTTCCGACACAAGGATCTGCGCGTGCGCTCCTGATCACCGATATCCTGACTTCCGACACAAGGATCTGCGCGTGCGCTCCTGATCACAGATATCCTGACTCCCGACACAAGGATCCGCGCGTGCGCTCCTGATCACTGATATCCTGACTCCCGACACAAGGATCCGCGCGTGCGCTCCTGATCACTGATATCCTGACTCCCGACACAAGGATCCGCGCGTGCGCTCCTGATCACCGATATCCTGACTCCCGACACAAGGATCCGCGCGTGCGCTCTTGATCACCGATATTCTCGTGACTTCCGACACAAGGATCTGCGCGTGCGCTCCTGATTGCTGATATCCTCTGACTCCTGACACAAGGATCCGCGCGTGCGCTCCTGATTGCTGATATCCTCTGACTCCTGACACATGGATCCGCGCGTGCGCTCCTGATCGCTGATCTACTTCTACACCGCAGAGCATTGTGATCCTCTGACTAACCCCCCTGCAAGTAGGGGGACAGAGGAACTGCCCGATGCTGTGGTCACCAGTGAGGGCCATAACTGGTTAAACAGCTGGAATCACAGTTACTTTGGGCAGCTCCTGAGCTCGCACCACAGGGTTAACGCGACTGCGCAGACACAGAGCGGTCGCCATTTTCATTGCTTTGGATTTAGTCAGTTTGGGAGATTCCAGAGTATCAGATGCTGGATTCCTGGACTGACTCGGCACGGTCTTGTCGGGGGGCCGCACCCCCTTTATTTTATCCCGGCCTCCGGTTATTCCGTGTTCTACGGCAGATCTCCAGGAACAATGGCTGCAGAGACAGAAAACGCAGAATGGGGGGCTCGCTGCAGAGCCG
Organism: Bufo bufo; assembly: GCF_905171765.1. Taxonomy (NCBI): domain Eukaryota; kingdom Metazoa; phylum Chordata; class Amphibia; order Anura; family Bufonidae; genus Bufo; species Bufo bufo. Next base: position 2,528,654 of record NC_053399.1, on the reverse strand, counting down.
CCCCCTCCGCCACATATAATCCAGGAGGCACTGATAATTTACACGTTTATTGGTGACACCACAGCGCTGGTCCGTGCCCCCTCCCCCACATTAAATAACACGGTCAGTCCACAAGACAGCAAATAGTAAAAAAAAAAAGCCCCCCGCCCCCGTTATAAGAGCATCGCCCCGAACCCGAAGGTCTGCTTGATGCCGTCAAAGTAATATCTCTTCCAGCCGTCCTTCAGGTGCTGCTCCTCGCTCTGGGGGACGCCTCGCGCCTCCATCCGCAGCTCCGTCTCCCCCCCCTTGTCCGTGAAGGTGAGTGTGATGGTGGCGTGGTGCCCTGCGGACAGAACGAGAGTCACATCAGCGCCGCCATCTTCCCAGGAGAGGCCCAGGTCACACCGGACCGGGTGCAGAACCTTCCGTGTGAACCGGGCCCGAGGGCGATTATTTCACTCACTATTCCTCGTATTAACAAAAATGGGAAAACGTGGGGGGTTTTTGGGTGGAAAAAAAATAAGCGCTCCTGCCCCCCCCCCAACGTCTGCAAATCAAATCCACATAAAGTCATGTGAGCGCAGACCGCGCTGCGGCCGGCGCATGTCAAACTGAAGGTTCTACATCCCGACCCCAAATGATCAAGTCACATGACCACACCCAGGTGCCTATGGAGGCTAATGCATTAGGTCTGACCTCTGGTTTGGGCCCTCAGGGGCCTCCATGTCTCCCAGTGACCCCCCAAGTGGTGGGTGGCCGGGAGGCGAGAAGCGGCAGCAGATATATGGCGGTGGATATGCCAGACGACCCGCGCGGTGTCACAGGTCACGTGATCACAGAGCCCATCCTCCGACCTCATCCATAAGAGCCAACGCGGGGGCAGAAGACGCCACAAAGTTCTGTCGCTTCTAGACACATAGACCCCCCCCCGTGAGGGCGCCGAGCCCGGGGTCCTGCTCTACAGAACCATAGACCTAATGTATCTGTGGTCGCACCTGTGTGGGGTCATGTGACCTGTTCGTATGGGGGGGGGGGGGGGGGGGGGGGGGGGGGTCATGTGACCTGTTGGTATGGAGGGGTCATGTGACAAGTGTGCAATGTGTTCACATGGGTCAGTTTGAAACGCGGCGCACGCTCACATGATTTTCAGTGGATCTGATGACATCGAGGGCAGGTTTTCTCCGTCGGCTCCGTGCACTGACCCCCCCCCACTTACCTGCTGGCCACGTCTTGAACCTCCAGGACATGACGATTCGCTTCTCAGACTCCTACAACGTAAAGGAGCAGGTGAGCGTGGCCCTGTATCCCCTCCCCCACTCATGAAGGGGCCCCCGTCACTCACCACTTCCATGAACTCTCCGCTGACGTTCCCTCCCAGGAGCTGAAATTTGCCGCCTTTTTCTGCCGTCACTGTGGCCGGAGCGTGCGTGAATCCCTGAACCAGCTGCAGAGACGACAAATGATGGGAGTGCTCCTCCGCACAGGCGCCTCGCACCTCCCCCTCCCCGTCTTACCTCCTGCTGGGTCAGCACTCTGTACAGCTCCTCCGGGGAGGTCAGGAACGTCTCCTTCATGCTGACCTTACAGGTGGGGATCTTCACGCCTGTTGTCGGACACGTCACCATCTTGTCCTGAGTCTGAAGAGAAGAGGTGGAAGATTACAGGGGCCCCACCGCCAGCGGGACGTCCGATCTGCAGTTACTATGTTTTACATGGACGCCACTAGGAGGCGCCTGTGTGCACCCCGCCATGGCGGCCAGGACTTACCGATCCCGGAGCCGCCTTCTGCTTCACGTCCATCACTGCCGCGTGCGACTCTCCGTTCTCCGTAGGCAAAATCATTCCTTGTGTGAACTCTGAAGACAAACCATGTGACATCACTATGACATCACAGGACAGACACGAGGAGGATGAGGAGTGTAGTCCTTACCTGACTTCAGGGTGGCGATGTACTGCCCCACAGCCTCCCGGAGCCGCTGCACCCCGCTCTTCCTCATCAGCTCCGTTAGACTTGTGTCCGGCTCATCCTTCGCCAAAGAGACTCTGATCTAGAGAGAAGACAAAATCACGGATGATGGCGGCAGATAACAGGGAGAAATAGATGGTGGCGGCTCAGGAGACAATATGGCGGCTCGTTACCTCCACTTCACTGGGGTCGTTCTCATCGGACAGGTTCGGGATCTCCACGTGTCCCTTGTACTTCACTCCTGACGTGGAATGTCCTGCAAGTAAAGGCATGTCAGACACGGCGCGCATCACATGACACACGGGCGGCCCCCGTCACCTCCGCCGTCATGGCAGGCAGGGGTGTCGGGGCTAAAGGTTATGGGGGAAGGGGGTGCTGGACCCGGCGGGCGGCTGCAAGCAGAATGTAATACCCAGTCTGTGGCTCCTCTCACCACACTGACACCGATCGGACAGAGCGCCCTGAATCACTCAGTCTGATCACAGAGAGAACCGCTATCCCTCCTGCTCTCCACGGCCAGCCAGCCCCCCCCGTCCTCTCCACGGCCAGCCCCCCCCCCCCCCCTCGGCCAGCCCCCCGCCCTCTCCACGGCCAGCCGCCCCCCCCCTCGGCCTCTCCACGGCCAGCCGCCCCCCCCCCCTCGGCCAGCCCCCCGCCCTCTCCACGGCCAGCCGCCCCCCCCCCTCGGCCAGCCCCCCGCCCTCTCCCCGGCCAGCCGCCCCCCCCCTCGGCCAGCCCCCCGCCCTCTCCACCGCCAGCCCCCCCCGTCCTCTCCACGGCCAAGCCCCCCCCCCCCCCCGCCCTCTCCACGGCCAGCCCCCCCCCCCTCGGCCAGCCCCCCGCCCTCTCCACGGCCAGCCGCCCCCCCCCTCGGCCAGCCCCCCGCCCTCTCCACGGCCAGCCGCCCCCCCTCTCGGCCAGCCCCCCCCCCCTCCACGGCCAGCCCCCCGTCCTCTCCACGGCCAGCCGCCCGCCCCCCGTCCTCTCCACGGCCAGCCGCCCGCCCCCCGTCCTCTCCACGGCCAGCCGCCCGCCCCCCCGTCCTCTCCACGGCCAAGCCCCCCGCCCCCCGTCCTCTCCACGGCCAAGCCCCCCGCCCCCCGTCCTCTCCACGGCCAAGCCCCCCGTCCTCTCCACGGCCAAGCCCCAAGCCCCCCGTCCTCTCCACGGCCAAGCCCCCCGCCCCCCCCCCCCCACGGCCAAGCCCCCCCCCCCCCCCCCCCCACGGCCAGCCGCCCGCCCCCCGTCCTCTCCACGGCCAGCCCCCCCCCCCAGTCCTCTCCACGGCCAGCCCCCCCCGTCCTCCCCGTCCTCTCCACGGCCAGCCCCCCCCGTCCTCCCCACGGCCAGCCCCCCCCGTCCTCCCCGTCCTCTCCACGGCCAGCCCCCCCCCCCCCCCAGTCCTCTCCACGGCCAGGCCAGCCCCCCCCCCCCCCCCCCCAGTCCTCTCCACGGTCAGCCCGCCCCCCGTCCTCTCCACGGTCAGCCCGCCCCCCGTCCTCTCCACGGTCAGCCCGCCCCCCGTCCTCTCCACGGCCAGCCCCCGCCCCCCGTCCTCTCCACGGCCAGCCCCCCCCCCCCGTCCTCTCCACGGCCAGCCCCCCCCCCCCGTCCTCTCCACGGCCAGCCCCCCCCCCAGTCCTCTCCACGGCCAGCCCCCCCCCCAGTCCTCTCCACGGCCAACCCCCCCCCCCCAGTCCTCTCCACGGCCAACCCCCCCCCCAGTCCTCTCCACGGCCAACCCCCCCCCCCCCCAGTCCTCTCCACGGCCAACCCCCCCCCCCAGTCCTCTCCACGGCCAACCCCCCCCCCCAGTCCTCTCCACGGCCAACCCCCCCCCCCCCCCAGTCCTCTCCACGGCCAGCCCCCCCCAGTCCTCTCCACGGCCAGCCCCCCCCCAGTCCTCTCCACGGCCAGCCCCCCCCCCCCAGTCCTCTCCACGGCCAGCCCCCCCCCCCCCAGTCCTCTCCACAGTCAGCCCCCCCCCAGTCCTCTCCACGGTCAGCCCCCCCCCCCGTCCTCTCACCCGTCCAGTCCAGCTTGATGTCCCACTCGTAGAAGAAGATGAGCTTCCCTTTGCGGTTGTTGATGGAGGCCTCCCCATCCAGCTTGCTGACCTCCGTCACCTCGCAGGTGCCCTGCTCCCCCTGCACACTGACTGCCAGGAACAGCTCCTTCAGCTTATCCGTGGACCAGGCGGTGGCATCACGTTCCGTCCTGCGGGGAGACAAGAAGTCAGACCAGATCCGGCCGGGGGCGTCAGGGACCGAACCTCACAAAAGGAGGGCGAACCCACACACTGCATTATAATGGGCTGTAATGTAATATAATGGGGTCTGAGGTCCGGTACACTGCATTATAATGGGCTGTAATGTAATATAATATAATCTGAGGTCCGGTACACTGCATTATAATGGGCTGTAGTGTAATATAATATAATCTGAGGTCCGGTACACTGCATTATAATGGGCTGTAGTGTAATATAATATAATGGGGTCTGAGGTCCGGTACACTGCATTATAATGGGCTGTAGTGTAATATAATATGTGTCTGAGGTCCGGTACACTGCATTATAATGGGCTGTAGTGTAATATAATATAATGGGGTCTGAGGTCCGGTACACTGCATTATAATGGGCTGTAGTGTAATATAATATAATGGGGTCTGAGGTTCGGTACACTGCATTATAATGGGCTGTAATATAATATAATAGTGTCTGAGGTCCGGTACACTGCATTATAATGGGCTGTAGTGTAATATAATATAATGGGGTCTGAGGTCCGGTACACTGCATTATAATGGGCTGTAGTGTAATATAATATGTGTCTGAGGTCCGGTACACTGCATTATAATGGGCTGTAGTGTAATATAATATGTGTCTGAGGTCCGGTACACTGCATTATAATGGGCTGTAGTGTAATATAATAGTGTCTGAGGTCCGGTACACTGCATTATAATGGGCTGTAATATAATAGTGTCTGAGGTCCGGTACACTGCATTATAATGGGCTGTAGTGTAATATAATATAATGGGGTCTGAGGTCCGGTACACAGCATTATAATGGGCTGTAGTGTAATATAATATAATGGGGTCTGAGGTCCGGTACACAGCATTATAATGGGCTGTAGTGTAATATAATATAATGGGGTCTGAGGTCCGGTACACTGCATTATAATGGACTGTAATATAATATAATGGGGTCTGAGGTCAGGTACACTGCATTATAATGGGCTGTAATATAATATAATGGGCTGTAGTGTAATATAATATAATAGTGTCTGAGGTCCGGTACACAGCATTATAATGGACTGTAGTGTAATATAATAGTGTCTGAGGTCCGGTACACTGCATTATAATGGGCTGTAGTGTAATATAATATAATAGTGTCTGAGGTCCGGTACACTGCATTATAATGGGCTGTAGTGTAATATAATATAATGGGGTCTGAGGTCCGGTACACAGCATTATAATGGACTGTAGTGTAATATAATATAATAGTGTCTGAGGTCCGGTACACAGCATTATAATTGGCTGTAGTGTAATATAATATAATAGTGTCTGAGGTCCGGTACACAGCATTATAATGGACTGTAGTGTAATATAATATGTGTCTGAGGTCCGGTACACTGCATTATAATGGGCTGTAGTGTAATATAATATAATGGGGTCTGAGGTCCGGTACACTGCATTATAATGGGCTGTAGTGTAATATAATATAATAGTGTCTGAGGTCCGGTACACAGCATTATAATGGGCTGTAGTGTAATATAATATGTGTCTGAGGTCCGGTACACTGCATTATAATGGGCTGTAGTGTAATATAATATAATGGGGTCTGAGGTCAGGTACACAGCATTATAATGGACTGTAGTGTAATATAATAGTGTCTGAGGTCCGGTACACTGCATTATAATGGGCTGTAGTGTAATATAATATAATAGTGTCTGAGGTCCGGTACACTGCATTATAATGGACTGTAGTGTAATATAATATGTGTCTGAGGTCCGGTACACTGCATTATAATGGGCTGTAGTGTAATATAATATAATGGGGTCTGAGGTCCGGTACACTGCATTATAATGGGCTGTAGTGTAATATAATATAATAGTGTCTGAGGTCCGGTACACAGCATTATAATGGGCTGTAGTGTAATATAATATAATAGTGTCTGAGGTCCGGTACACTGCATTATAATGGGCTGTAGTGTAATATAATATGTGTCTGAGGTCCGGTACACTGCATTATAATGGGCTGTAGTGTAATATAATATGTGTCTGAGGTCCGGTACACTGCATTATAAAGGGCTGTAGTGTAATATAATATAATAGTGTCTGAGGTTCGGTACACAGCATTATAATGGACTGTAGTGTAATATAATAGTGTCTGAGGTCCGGTACACAGCATTATAATGGGCTGTAGTGTAATATAATAGTGTCTGAGGTCCGGTACACTGCATTATAATGGGCTGTAGTGTAATATAATAGTGTCTGAGGTCCGGTACACTGCATTATAATGGGCTGTAGTGTAATATAATATAATGGGGTCTGAGGTCAGGTACACTGCATTATAATGGGCTGTAGTGTAATATAATAGTGTCTGAGGTCCGGTACACTGCATTATAATGGGCTGTAGTGTAATATAATATAATATAATAGTGTCTGAGGTCCGGTACACTGCATTATAATGGACTGTAGTGTAATATAATATAATGGGGTCTGAGGTCCGGTACACTGCATTATAATGGGCTGTAATATAATATAATAGTGTCTGAGGTCCGGTACACTGCATTATAATGGACTGTAGTGTAATATAATATAATATAATGGGGTCTGAGGTCCGGTACACAGCATTATAATGGGCTGTAGTGTAATATAATATAATGGGGTCTGAGGTCCGGTACACTGCATTATAATGGGCTGTAGTGTAATATAATATGTGTCTGAGGTCCGGTACACTGCATTATAATGGACTGTAATATAATATAATGGGGTCTGAGGTCAGGTACACTGCATTATAATGGGCTGTAATATAATATAATGGGCTGTAGTGTAATATAATATAATAGTGTCTGAGGTCCGGTACACAGCATTATAATTGGCTGTAGTGTAATATAATATAATAGTGTCTGAGGTCCGGTACACTGCATTATAATGGGCTGTAGTGTAATATAATATAATAGTGTCTGAGGTCCGGTACACTGCATTATAATGGGCTGTAGTGTAATATAATATGTGTCTGAGGTCCAGTACACCGCATTATAATTGGCTGTAGTGTAATATAATAGTGTCTGAGGTCCGGTACACAGCATTATAATGGGCTGTAGTGTAATATAATATAATGGGGTCTGAGGTCCGGTACACAGCATTATAATGGACTGTAGTGTAATATAATATAATATGTGTCTGAGGTCCGGTACACTGCATTATAATGGGCTGTAGTGTAATATAATATAATGGGGTCTGAGGTCAGGTACACAGCATTATAATGGACTGTAGTGTAATATAATAGTGTCTGAGGTCCGGTACACTGCATTATAATGGGCTGTAGTGTAATATAATATAATAGTGTCTGAGGTCCGGTACACTGCATTATAATGGGCTGTAGTGTAATATAATATAATAGTGTCTGAGGTCCGGTACACTGCATTATAATGGGCTGTAGTGTAATATAATATAATAGTGTCTGAGGTCAGGTACACTGCATTATAATGGGCTGTAATATAATATAATATGTGTCTGAGGTCCAGTACACCGCATTATAATGGGCTGTAGTGTAATATAATATAATAGTGTCTGAGGTCCGGTACACTGCATTATAATGGGCTGTAGTGTAATATAATATAATAGTGTCTGAGGTCAGGTACACTGCATTATAATGGGCTGTAATATAATATAATATGTGTCTGAGGTCCAGTACACCGCATTATAATGGGCTGTAGTGTAATATAATAGTGTCTGAGGTCAGGTACACTGCATTATAATGGGCTGTAGTGTAATATAATAGTGTCTGAGGTCCGGTACACAGCATTATAATGGACTGTAATATAATATAATGGGGTCTGAGGTCCGGTACACTGCATTATAATGGGCTGTAGTGTAATATAATATAATGGGGTCTGAGGTCCGGTACACTGCATTATAATGGGCTGTAGTGTAATATAATATAATAGTGTCTGAGGTCCGGTACACTGCATTATAATGGGCTGTAGTGTAATATAATAGTGTCTGAGGTCCGGTACACAGCATTATAATGGACTGTAATATAATATAATGGGGTCTGAGGTCCGGTACACTGCATTATAATGGGCTGTAGTGTAATATAATATAATGGGGTCTGAGGTCCGGTACACTGCATTATAATGGGCTGTAGTGTAATATAATATAATGGGGTCTGAGGTCCGGTACACAGCATTATAATTGGCTGTAGTGTAATATAATATAATGGGGTCTGAGGTCCGGTACACAGCATTATAATTGGCTGTAGTGTAATATAATATAATAGTGTCTGAGGTCGGGTACACAGCATTATAATGGACTGTAGTGTAATATAATAGTGTCTGAGGTCGGGTACACAGCATTATAATGGGCTGTAGTGTAATATAATATAATAGTGTCTGAGGTCCGGTACACTGCATTATAATGGGCTGTAGTGTAATATAATATAATAGTGTCTGAGGTCCGGTACACTGCATTATAATGGGCTGTAGTGTAATATAATAGTGTCCGAGGTCCGGTACACTGCATTATAATGGGCTGTAGTGTAATATAATATAATGGTCTCACCAGTGCCAGTTGTTCACGTTGGTGGCGTCCGCCCTCTGCTCCACAATCCAGCGCGGATCTCCCTTCCCCCACTTGGCCATGCCGCCCCTCGGTGCCCGCCGTCCCCCGCTCTCCGCCGGCTCCTCACTCACCGTATATATGGTGTGGAAGTTACTAGAACAGCCTGGAACCGGCACCGCGTCGCGTCGCCCCGCCCCTTTCGTCAGCACGCTGATTACGCCTTCGTCGCCATTTTACTGGAGACAAGATGGGGTGGAGTTTGTTACTGTGGCAACCCCTATGAACGGGTTTGGAGGCCTTCATGGCCATGTTACTTGTGGTCAATCAGCAAAGTAGGAAGTGTTCGCGAGGTATGCCGGGAGTTGTAGTTTATAGGAGGGATTTATGATACTCTGTGTGCCGCTCTGTGAACTACAAATTCCAGACTGCACTGCGGTTTTTGTAAGCATCCTGGCGACAAGTGTGAGGTCTCCTGTGCCTCACTCCTCCCTCTAGTCCCATATATCACACATAAATCAGTATCGCTCGGGGGAGTCTCCTGAGGTGGTGACCCGCTTCTGTGTCTCCCGTCACCCCATACTTCAGATGTCCAGGCTGAAGGGCGATGAGGAGGATTACTGGCACGGCTCCAAGTGCAAGGCCTTCACTTTTGAAGATGAGGATGAGGATGGTCTGTCTCAGGTAGATGACAGCTTCCCGAGAGCGATCGCCCCGCTGGGCCAGCTCCCCGAGAGCAGTCCCCCCCCCCCCCCCCCCCCCCCGCTGGGCCAGCTCCCCGAGAGCAGTCCCCCCCCCCCCTGCTGGGCCAGCTTCCCGAGAGCAGCCCCCCCCCCCTCGCTGGGCCAGCTCCCCGAAAGCGGTCGCCCCGATGGGCCAGCTCCCCAAAAACGGTCGCCCCGATGGGCCAGCTCCCTGAAAGCGGTCGCCGCGCTGGGCCAGCTCCCCGAGAGCGGTCCCCCCTGCTGGGCCAGCTCCCCGAGAGCGGTCGTCGTCCCCCCCCCCCCCCCCCTGCTGGGCCAGCTTCCCGAGAGCGGTCGCCCCCCCCCCCCCCCCCCGCTGGGCCAGCTCCCCGAGAGCGGTCGTCCCCCGTCCCCCCCCCCGCTGGGCCAGCTCCCCGAGAGCGGTGGCCCCCCCCCCGCTGGGCCAGCTTCCCAAGAGCGGTCCCCCCCCCGCTGGGCCAGCTCCCCGAGAGCGGTCGCCCCCCCCCCCCCGCTGGGCCAGCTCCCCGAGAGCGGTCGTCCCCCGTCCCCCCCGCTGGGCCAGCTCCCCGAGAGCGGTCGTCCCCCGTCCCCCCCGCTGGGCCAGCTTCCCAAGAGCGGTCCCCCCCCCGCTGGGCCAGCTCCCCGAGAGCGGTCGTCCCCCGTCCCCCCCGCTGGGCCAGCTCCCCGAGAGCGGTCGTCCCCCGTCCCCCCCGCTGGGCCAGCTCCCCGAGAGCGGTGGCCCCCCCCCCCCCCGCTGGGCCAGCTTCCCAAGAGCGGTCCCCCCCCCCTGCTGGGCCAGCTTCCCGAGAGCAGTCCCCCCCCCCCTCGCTGGGCCAGCTCCCCGAAAGCGGTCGCCCCGATGGGCCAGCTCCCTGAAAGCGGTCGCCGCGCTGGGCCAGCTCCCCGAGAGCGGTCCCCCCTGCTGGGCCAGCTCCCCGAGAGCGGGCGTGCCCCCCCCCCCCCCCCCCCCCCCCCCCGCTGGGCCAGCTTCCCGAGAGCGGTCGCCCCCCCCCCCCCGCTGGGCCAGCTCCCCGAGAGCGGTCGTCCCCCGTCCCCCCCGCTGGGCCAGCTCCTCGAGAGCTGTCGTCCCCCGTCCCCCCCGCTGGGCCAGCTCCCCGAGAGCGGTGGCCCCCCCCCCGCTGGGCCAGCTCCCCGAGAGCGGTCGCAATCCCCGCCCCCCCCCCCCCCGCTGGGCCAGCTCCCCGAGAGCGGTCGTCCCCCGTCCCCCCCGCTGGGCCAGCTCCCCGAGAGCGGTGCCCCCCCCCCCCGCTGGGCCAGCTCCCCGAGAGCGGTCGCCCCCCCGCCCCCCCCCCCCCCCCGCTGGGCCAGCTCCCCGAGAGCGGTCGTCCCCCGTCCCCCCCGCTGGGCCAGCTCCCCGAGAGCGGTCCCCCCCCCCCCCCCCCCCGCTGGGCCAGCTCCCCGAGAGCGGGGCCCCCCCCCCCGCTGGGCCAGCTTCCCAAGAGCGGTCCCCCCCCCCCCCCCCCTGCTGGGCCAGCTCCCCGAGAGCGGTCCGTCCCCCCCCCCCCCCCCCGCTGGGCCAGCTCCCCGAGAGCG
>NC_053399.1:2486292-2517569 GCF_905171765.1 Bufo bufo | reverse complement strand
CCCCCTCCGTGCATTATATAGATGAATGCTGGTCATCACAGCGGTCAGTCACGCCCCCCCCCCCCCCCCCCCCCCCCCCCCCCCCCTCCGTGCATTATATAGATGAATGCTGGTCATCACAGCGGTCACGCCCCCCCCCCCCGTGCATTATATAGATGAATGCTGGTCATCACAGCGGTCACGCCCCCCACACTGTACATATATATAATTATTGTCGTCACATGTCCGCTGTTATACGGCGTCCATGTTCTTCTCTCATTCCAGGTTTTAATCTTCCTGAAGAGGACGTTGCGTTCTGGTGAGTGCCCCTTCCCCCTGGATGGAAGTGCTGAGCAGCTGGTGGCAATTCTGTTTCACATCATCCACCCAGCGCGCCAGCCTGGCATCTCCACCATAACTTATAGCCAGTCTGAGGTCCTCCCCGTGAGTTGCAACCATAGTGTGTCCTCTCCTTGAGGCATAGACTTGGTGTGGTCCTCCCGAGGCCCGACATAGTGTGGTCCTCCTCCTGAGACGCAACCATAGTGTGGTCCTCCCCATGAGACATTGACCTGGTGTGGTCCTCCCTGTGAGGCACGGTGTGGTCCTCTCTGTGAGGCACGGTGTTGTCCTCTCTGTGAGGCACGGTGTTGTCCTCTCTGTGAGGCACGGTGTTGTCCTCTCTGTGAGGCACGGTGTTGTCCTCTCTGTGAGGCACGGTGTTGTCCTCTCTGTGAGGCACGGTGTTGTCCTCTCTGTGAGGCACGGTGTTGTCCTCTCTGTGAGGCACGGTGTTGTCCTCTCTGTGAGGCACGGTGTTGTCCTCTCTGTGAGGCACGGTGTTGTCCTCTCTGTGAGGCACGGTGTTGTCCTCTCTGTGAGGCACGGTGTTGTCCTCTCTGTGAGGCACGGTGTTGTCCTCCCTGTGAGGCACGGTGTTGTCCTCTCTGTGAGGCACGGTGTTGTCCTCTCTGTGAGGCACGGTGTTGTCCTCTCTGTGAGGCACGGTGTTGTCCTCTCTGTGAGGCACGGTGTTGTCCTCCCTGTGAGGCACGGTGTTGTCCTCCCTGTGAGGCACGGTGTTGTCCTCTCTGTGAGGCACGGTGTTGTCCTCTCTGTGAGGCACGGTGTTGTCCTCTCTGTGAGGCACGGTGTTGTCCTCTCTGTGAGGCACGGTGTTGTCCTCTCTGTGAGGCACGGTGTTGTCCTCTCTGTGAGGCACGCGCATGGTCCTCTCTGTGAGGCACGGTGTTGTCCTCTCTGTTAGGCACGGTGTGGTCCTCCTCATGGAGTGCTAGCCTGCAGCCCTGTCATCTTCTTCTCTGCCCACCATGCAGACATCCTGTTTCGGGAGCTGAAGATCAGACAAGTCGCCTTGAGACATTTTATTCACTTCCTGAAGGAGTCTTCGGAGCAGCAGCTGCTGGTGGAGCTTCTGAGGTGAGACCAGGGTTACAGGGGTGCCGGCAGCCGAAGCGGGTGATTGGCAAGTGGGCTCTCATGGTTGACTCTCCTTCTAGGTTCCTGGAGTGGTCGGAGGAGCTGGCTGTGAGTATCCATGCTGGGGTGGGCCCATCGCTTGTGCCGTCTGCACCCTAATAATCCACATTGTCCCCTCAGCTGTGTAAATACCGGGGCCACCTAGACACTGCGGGGGCGGAGGAGCGCAGAGACTTCCTGAAGAGTAAATGCCTCAGGTCAGTGAGCTAAGCTGCATGCCACTCTTTTAGGGCTGGCCCCACCCCAGTCATCTAGGGGTAGCCCCACTCCACTCTTCTAGGGCTGGCCCCTCCCCACTCTTCTAGGGCTGGCCCCTCCCCACTCTTTTAGAGCTGGCCCCACCCCAGTCATCTAGGGCTAGCCCCAGCCACTGCAGCCCCACTCCACTCTTCTAGGGCTGGCCCTTCCCCACTCTTTTAGGGCTGGCCCCAGCCCAGTCATCTAGGGCTAGCCCCAGCCCAGTCATCTAGGGCTAGCCCCAGCCCAGTCATCTAGGGCTAGCCCCAGCCCAGTCATCTAGGGCTAGCCCCAGCCACTGTAGCCCCACTCCACTCTTCTAGGGCTGGCCCCTCCTCACTCTTTTTTTGGGCTGGCCCCACCCCAGTCATCTAGGGCTAGCCCCAGCCACTGCAGCCCCACCCCACTCTTCTAGGGCTGGCCCCTTCCCACTCTTTTAGGGCTGGCCCCACCCCAGTCATCTAGGGCTAGCCCCAGCCACTGCAGCCCCACCCCACTCTTCTAGGGCTGGCCCCTTCCCACTCTTTTAGGGCTGGCCCCACCCCAGTCATCTAGGGCTAGCCCAGTGCTTCTCAAATAGTGGGGGGCGCCAGGCTCCGTAAAGGGGGACTCGTTCAGGGCCGGCCTTTGGGGTGTGTGGGCTGTGCGGCCGCACAGGGCGCCATAGCAACAGGGGCGCTGGGCGGCCGACAGCTCGCAGTGTAATATGCGGCAGGGAGATGAGCGCTTCCATTGTGGAAGCGCTCATCTCCCGTCTGATCAGAGGCCAGCGCAGGCGCTGGACGCGATGTACGGAGCGGGGGCCGGGGGAGGGACTGGGAGGAGGAGCTGGGGGCCGGCAATAGCGGTGGGGCGGTGCGGTCACTGTACTATAGCCCCGCCCCCACCGCTCCCTCCGGTATACTAATATAAAATGTATTATTGAATTAAAAGTTATTAAACATGCCCCCCTCACTCCTAATAGTACCGTATATCCGAATTTCTTCTGTATAATGCCGGCAGGCGGGCGCGTCCCTCAGTGATGTCATGTGCCTGCGCCGCCTGCTTTATGAATGAAGCAGGCGGCGCAGACAAGTGACGTCACTGAGGGACGCGCCGGCCGCCCGGCGGCATTATACAGAAGAAATTCGGATATACGGTACAATTAGGAGTGAGGGGGGCATGTTTAATAACTTTAAACGGCGGCGGCGGGCACACGGAATCTGTGGATGGCACTGTTATGGGGTGGGGGTCTGTGGATGGCACTGTTATGGGGTGGGGGGTCTGTGGATGGCACATATATAACAGTGCCAGCCACAGATCCCCCTGTAACAGTGCCAGCCACAGATCCCCCCATAAGTGTCCGTCATCCACAGATCCCCCTGTAACAGTGCCAGCCACAGATCCCCCTGTAACAGTGCCAGCCACAGATCCCCCTGTAACAGTGCCAGCCACAGATCCCCCTGTAACAGTGCCAGCCACAGATCCCCCTGTAACAGTGCCAGCCACAGATCCCCCTGTAACAGTGCCAGCCACAGATCCCCCTGTAACAGTGCCAGCCACAGATCCCCCTGTAACAGTGCCAGCCACAGATCCCCCTGTAACAGTGCCAGCCACAGATCCCCCTGTAACAGTGCCAGCCACAGATCCCCCTGTAACAGTGCCAGCCACAGATCCCCCTGTAACAGTGCCAGCCACAGATCCCCCTGTAACAGTGCCAGCCACAGATCCCCCTGTAACAGTGCCAGCCACAGATCCCCCTGTAACAGTGCCAGCCACAGATCCCCCTGTAACAGTGCCAGCCACAGATCCCCCTGTAACAGTGCCAGCCACAGATCCCCCTGTAACAGTGCCAGCCACAGATTCCCCCCATAAGTGTCCGTCATCCACAGATTCCCCCCATAAGTGTCCGTCATCCACAGATTCCCCCCATAAGTGTCCGTCATCCACAGATTCCCCCCATAAGTGTCCGATCCACAGATCCCCCCCCCATAAGTGTTCGATCCACAGATCCCCCCCCCCCATAAGTGTCCGATCCACAGATCCCCCCATAAGTGTCCGTCATCCACAGATCCCCCCCATAAGTGTTCGTCATCCACAGATCCCCCCCATAAGTGTTCGTCATCCACAGATCCCCCCATAAGTGTCCGTCATCCACAGATCCCCCCCTAAGTGTCCGTCATCCACAGATCCCCCCCTAAGTGTCCGTCATCCACAGATCCCCCCCTAAGTGTCCGTCATCCACAGATCCCCCCCTAAGTGTCCGTCATCCACAGATCCCCCCCTAAGTGTCCGATCCACATTTCTTTCTTTTTTTATTCTCTTATACGTTACTAAGGATACAGTGTTATGCGGAGCTGTACTTATAACAATGTTATAGACAAATGATACTATTTACAGTCGCGCAGGGGGCGTAAAATGTTTTCTTCTTCCTAGGGGGGGGCATGACAGAAAATAATTGAGAAGCACTGGGCTAGCCCCAGCCACTGCAGCCCCACTCCACTCTTCTAGGGCTGGCCCCTCCCCACTCTTTTAGGGCTGGCCCCACCCCAGTCATCTAGGGCTAGCCCCAGCCACTGCAGCCCCACTCCACTCTTCTAGGGCTGGCCCCTCCCCACTCTTTTAGAGCTGGCCCCACCCCAGTCATCTAGGGCTAGCCCCAGCCACTGCAGCCCCTCCCCACTCTTTTAGGGCTGGCCCCTCCCCACTCTTTTAGGGCTGGCCCCACCCCAGTTATCTAGGGCTAGCCCCAGCCACTGCAGCCCCACTCCACTCTTCTAGGGCTGGCCCCTCCCTACTCTTTTAGGGCTGGCCCCACCCCAGTCATCTAGGGCTAGCCCCAGCCACTGCAGCCCCACCCCACTCTTTTAGGGCTGGCCCCTCCCCACTCTTTTAGGGCTGGCCCCTCCCCAGTCATCTAGGGCTAGCCCCAGCCACTGCAGCCCCTCCCCACTCTTTTAGGGCTGGCCCCTCCCCACTCTTTTAGGGCTGGCCCCTCCCCAGTCATCTAGGGCTAGCCCCAGCCACTGCAGCCCCACCCCACTCTTTTAGGGCTGGCCCCTCCCCACTCTTTTAGGGCTGGCCCCACCCCAGTCATCTAGGGCTAGCCCCAGCCACTGCAGCCCCTCCCCACTCTTCTAGGGCGAGCCCCATCTGCCTTCCAGCCTTGACTTGTGCCGCTTGTCCCATCAGCCTCCCCTTTTCTCCAGAAGATTCTGCTCATGTACAAGATCACTACACGCTGCTGGAGAGACAGATCATCATCGAGGTGAGGCCAAGAGCTGATCTCAGACACAGCCCTTGTGGGTGGTCCCTCATCCCTATATTGGGGTGCCCCAGTGCTCACCCTCTGTCCTTACAGGCGAATGACAAGCACCTTGAGGCCTCGGGTCAGGAGCCGTTCCGCAGACACCCCCGGAAAGCCTCTCTGCTCTTCATGCCGCTGGTCACCACCCTGTTCTACGCCTGCATCTACCACTATACGGAGGGTGAGGTGAGCGATGCCCGCGCAGGGCTTCTTGGGGAGTGTCTGGGCCTCCATTTCACAGCTGCTTCTCTTTGCAGGGTATGTTCAGCAGCCCGACCAACCTGCGCAAAACCTTCAAGGTGAGGAGTGGGGGTCCTGTGGGGTGTTGTGCCCCCCCAGTATGAGCGTTGGGTCACCTGTGGATATTGTGTCCCTGACAGATCCCGGAGAAGCTCTACGTCCTGACAGCACTGGCGGCACGAGCCAAGCTCCGCTCCTGGGCCGATGTAGACGCCCTGGTCACTACAAAGGTTTGGGGCCTGTTCTTATGGTGTGGGGGAGGGAAGATTAGAGGCAGAGGATTTACATGGAGCTGCAGCACGTGTAAACGGCATGCAAAAAATGTTTCCAGCGGGGGAGGCGCAGAGGCCTTAGGCGGGGGAGGCGCAGAGGCCTTAGGCGGGGGAGGCGCAGAGGCCTTAGGCGGGAGCACGATGCCACTTTTGCAGGGATTGTGACACCTCCTGTATCCCCTCAGAACTGGCTCGGATACACCAAGAAGAAGGCTCCTGTTGGCTTTCACCGTGTGGTGGAGATTCTACATAAGAATGGGGCCCCTGCACAGGTGAGTGGGCCCCGTCTGTGGCTGGAGGGATTCCCGCCATAGTGCTGTGTACTGACATCTTCTGTGCAGATCCTACAGGATTACATCCGGCTGGTGGAGGACGCAGAGACCAGAATAGCCCTGGCGACCAAGTACAAGTGTCACGACGTCGTGATAGAGGCGAGTGATGGGGACCCCTAAAACGTCCCAGCCTTGCAATGGTCACCCCCATGATTGTTTGTACATGCACTGCAGTACCTCTAGGACCCCCCTCCTATTCAGGGTGTATGCGGAACTCAGGGGTCATTATTCAGAGAAGCAGCTAAGTACAATATCAGTGTCAGTATATACTGCTCTTACGCACTGCAGATCTATGTTCCACCAACAGACATACAAAGACCTGAAGGACCGGCAGCAGCTGATGGTTTATCGATGTAAAGTGGATCGGGGGTCCCCGGAAGAAGAGAAAATAGACGCCATCCTCAGCAACATGGTGAGCATGGTGCAGAGCTCCCGCTAAAGTCTGGGTAATAACAGGAGGGACCCTCCAGTGAAATTAAGGGTACAGTGCCCCCCCCCCCCCCCCCAAGGCTTTAAGTGGGGGTGCAGAGCGGCCCCTCCATGCTGTAAGTGAGGGTGCAGTGGCCCCCCACAATGGTGTGGATACTTCATCCTGCAGAACGTGGGTGATCCTGCAGTCATTAGATGGGGTGGCAGGAGGTGGAGGCACTCACCGGACCACGGTTCTCAGGCTCCCGATCAGCGCCCCCCCCCAACCCCTTCTCCTCAGCTTCAGTGTTTGTCTAATTACAGCAAATTCGTTGGAAAAACTGAAAAGGGAAAACAAGGAGATCAACCGACAGGAGAGCAACTGCCCAAGGATCAACCAACAGGAGAGCGACCAACCGAGGAGCAACCGACTGACAGGAGAGCGACCAACCGAGGAGCAACCGACTGACAGGAGAGCGACCAACCGAGGAGCAACCGACTGACAGGAGAGCGAATGACCCAACGAGCAGCCAACAGGAGAGCGACCGACTGACTGACCAACAAGCCCTCGCCAGAAGAGCAACCGACCAAGGAGAAACCGATAGGACAGTGACCAACGAACCCCCCACAGAAAAGCAACCGACCAATGAGCCAAATGCCTGTTGTAACTGCAATAAAATGAAATCGAAATCTTAATTGACCCGTGCTGCATGATGGGGGGAGGGGGCAACAGGAGGGGCAGGTGATAAATGGTGGGGCATCTGATAGATGGGGACCTAGGAGAAGGATGGAGGGGGCTTCTGCAGCGGTGACATGGGTGGAGGGTGTGTGACGACATCGCACCCACAATGTTTCCAGCCTGGTTAATGACAGGAGCGGCTGAGGGGCCACACGAGCCGCAGCCCCACCCTTCTGTTATCTGATTGGTTGAATATTTCATTCTCCTAAAAGAGGCTTCGTTCTGGTGCAAAGGTCTAAAAGTAAGACCGCAAGGAAGCTACTTACATCTAGAACTGGCGGAGGACCTGCCGAAGTTCTGGAGAGGCCGCCGCCTGTGTAGAACTGGTGGATCCGGCGCAGGGGCTAATTAGGTCTTAATAAATGTGCCCCATAGTTTATAAGGCTGACGGGCGGGGGGCGTCCATCCGGTTCAGCCTGTTCTCCTGCACACCGATCCAGAGGAAGGCAAAAAAAACCTGTGAGGGGAAAAATTCCTTCCCAACTTCAATCATGATAACTCCCTGGATCAACGACCGATCTCCAGTGACCATAACCTGTAATATCACCCTCCAGAAGAGTCCGTCCAGTCCGGATACCTACGTACAGAGACGTGTAGAGAACCAGCAGAACCCCAAACTCTCATCAGGAAGATCCTGAAAACTCACTCCGTAGGTTACAATATTTGTTGAATTATGAGAAAAGATCTGAGTAAAAGAAACGGCCCCTTTGGTGGAGATCTCCTGTACCACCAGAACCTGTTTCCTGTCCTACGGATAGGACGACTTAGTGGAGAGCAAAGTAATTAGGCTGCAGGACCCTGGATTACTCTGAATGGGGGGGGCTACCTGGTTCGGCGTAAGTCTGAGTCCTGGAAATCCTTTCGGGCTGGAAGTCCCGGCGGCACTGAGGTGTGGCCGGCACACCGGAACTTCCTGGCGGTGCTCAGGAGGTCCGGGGCCTCCCTTTCCTTCTTTCCTGCCTGGGCACATTACAGGGATCGGGGAGAGGCGAAATCCTGGGCAAGAACGCAGAGTGCGTTCCGGAAGTAGGAATTAATTCTCCTACTAAAGGCCGCACGGAGCACCAGCAGGGACCCGACCAAGGGATCCAGTAGTCCCTTAAGCGTGCAGTCAGAAGCAGACCAGCCAGACCAGGGAGCCCTTAATTCTATGGAAAGCGCTCTATCCTTCTGACTTCTACCATGGAGGATGAGCGCAGTCAGCGCGCCGAACCGCAGGAGGGTCATGAAGTCAGACCGGTTCTCCTGGTGGGGAGTACCAGTCTCCCCAACCTTTTCCTTCTCTGATAGTTTAAAGGGGTTCTCTTGTCTCTGTTTTAGACAATTAAAGAGGGACCTAGAAAGGCCACCTCAACGACCAGAGGGAAAGAATGCGCTGTTCGTAAAAAGAAGCTCGCTCCCTCCTGGCCTAAAACGTTATGTCAGCATTGTGTCGACAAGGTGGTGGAAGAGGAGTCCCCATCTCTACTTCAAAGCATTAAGGATATTGTGAAATCTGAAGTGTCTGATTCCATGAAAATATTTAAAAAGAGCCTCCCTTCCACAACCTCGGGCAAACCAGCCATGTCTACCGAGGCGTCAGATTCCTCCGACCAAAGTGAGCTCGATCGTCCAGACTCGTCGGCGGATGAAGAAACCACGGGCAGAGCCCTTTTTTCTCCTGATGATATGGATTCTTTACTAAAGGCAATCCGCGCTACTATGAAAGTAGATATAATGTTCCCTTTCGTCCTAACCAGCAGCACAAGTGGGGGGTATTTGCCCCTGTGAAGCTGGTCAGGACAGGCGGAATTTTTAATGAACACAAAAAATTTCTGCCTAAGTATCCTAATTAATTAATTAAGCCCCTACCCCATATAACCCGGCCCCTAACTGGACGGGGCTGCTTTTTTATTGTCCTGTGGACTCCAGGACAGGCTTGACTCCTTACTGGAGTCTCCCATAGTTTTCTGTAGCGTTATAATAATGTTTATTATAATGTCTAATTCTGCCTTTGTTTGTTTTTCAGGTATCCTGAGAATGTCCTGCCCTCTCATGCCTCCGCTGGATTACATTCGGGGCCATCTATCTATCTATATATCGATGCTTTTTACCTTGTGTGCCGCATAAGCTGTTGCTTCAGCGCTCCTTCGGCGTCTCGCGAGTACCGGAAGTGCATCATTGTCGTCACTTCCGGTCCGCGGCTCCGTCCTCCAGCTCTGTGTTCAGCGCTTTCCCTGTATTAAAATCCTCTCAAATTCGTGCCCTCAGGTTTGCTGGGGCACCCAACGGGGGGATGTAGAGGAATTAGTGTATTTCTATTTAAATTGTAGTTTTAAATTCGGGATCCACCCCCTGGGTGGGGGAGTGGCTATAAACTCCTCCCCCTTGCGCTATTTAAGGCACCTGTGTGACGCAGGTCAATGTTGCTCTCAGTTTTCTGAGCTCAACTGACTTCTGCTGTTGATTACTCCTGCGCTCAGGAAGTTTTCCTTGAAGTCACCTTGCTTTCTTCTAAGATGGCATCGCCACCTCACGGTAAGGTACTGCTCTCCCTTTTTTGTACTATTCTGGGTCCAAATTCTTATCCTATTGTCTGTTTCTTAGACAAATCTACTCAGAAGCAGAAACACCTCGCCTGCTCCAGCTGCAGCACCCCATTACCGGATTCGTACGAATTCCACCGATGCCCAGGCTGCCGTCCCAGACCAACGGACCCAGAACCAACCGTGGTGGATATGTTCTCATGGATGAAACAGTTCATGGATACGTCCATTGCCGAGATTAAGGGAGCAGTCTCTAACAAGAGGCCCAGACAGGCTTCTCCTGGTCCTGTACCCATGTCTGAAGACGTCGTCGTCTCCATTGAGGATAATTCTTCCTCTGAGGAAGAGAGTTCGGCCTTCCTTTTTCCGGCCGAAAAAACTCAAAGACTGTTACGCTCCATCAGGTCGAGGGACCATGCTGTTGAGCAAGGGGAAGCTCCACAGTCCACCTCTAGGGGGCCAAGGGCCTTTAAAGTGGACGAGTCTTTAAAGAAGTTAATGGCGACCGAGTGGAAACACCCGGAGAAGGGGCCAGTATTAACAAAAAGATTTAAACTAATGTTCCCTCTACAGGATGCGGATTCCTTAGTTTGGGTTCCACCTCCAAAGGTGGATATGGCCATATCAAAGCTCTCTAAAAGGACTCTAGTCTGCTCTGACGATGGCAGCAACCTAAAGGATCCCCTAGACAGACGAGCAGAGTGCACGCTTAGACGCAACTACTCGGCTGCCTCCGCCTCGGTTGCTATAGCGTGCTCTGAGGTATCAGAGTTCATCCGTGCACGCACTCTCAGACTTGGATTCTGGGGTTGGCCGGGACGACATCCTGGACCAATTTAAAACTCTCTTACTGGGCATTGATTTCCTATCAGATTCCTCCCAACAGCAATTAAAATTAGCAGCCAAGTCTATGGCGCTCTCCTCAGCCAGCAGGCGCCCACTCTGGTTAAAACCATGGGCGGCGGACAACACGTCCAAATTTAACCTTTGCTCCCTTCCTTATGAACCAGGGAGATTGTTCGGTTCTGAATTAGATTCTCTCATGGAGAACCTAGCAGACAAAAAAGGTAAATCCCTCCCCCAGCAGTCCTTTCGGGGTCGAGGAAGAGGTAGAGGAGGAGGAGGAGGAAGATTTCAGGGGGGAGATAGAACCCAGAGGCGTTCTGAAGGTAGTAAATGAGGTAGGGGTCGCGGTCGTGGGAACCGCAGGGCTGACCTATGACTCTCTACAGCCCGTCAATTCCCCTTCCCCACCCCCCGGGGTCCCAGAGGAAGGACCAGTTCTCAGTCCCCCAGTCGGTGGACGTTTGAGGCTATTCAAAAGTTTTTGGATGCAAAAAATTCCAGACCCTTGGGTGCTACAAGTGATAGCATCAGTGTACACAATAGATTTAATTTCCCTTCCTCGGGACAAGTTCGTCCTAACAAGGACGTTAGCACCCGACAAACAATTAATCCTGGAAGACTCGGTTCTCCAGTATATACAGAAAGGAGCATTAGAGGAGGTTCCTCCTCGCGAGTGGCGGCAGGGGGTTCATTCCCCCATCTTTCTGGTACCAAAACCATCAGGAGACTGGCGGATGATCATCGATTTACGTTACCTAAATCGTTTCATCAGGAAGAAGCGTTTCCGGATGGAAACCATTCGCTCTGTAATAAACATCCTGAACCCAGGAGATATGATGGTAACTATAGACCTGAAGGATGCCTACCTTCATGTTCCCATCTGCCCAGCCCACAGGAAATATCTCAGAGTTGCTGTGGCCTTGCAAGGGGTAGTGAAGCACTACCAGTTTGCTGTATTGCCCTTCGGCATATCCTCAGCTCCGCACACCTTCACAAAGGTAGTGGCTCCTGTGGTCGCCCATTTAAGACTTCTTGGGCTAGAGGTCGTACCGTACTTGGACGATTGGCTTTTAAAAGCCGCAAACGCAGACGTCCTGCAGAGTCAGCTTCAACAAGCTCTCCAGATTCTCCACGGTCTGGGTTGGTTGATAAATTGGGACAAGTCGCACTTAGTCCCCTCAACCATGAGAACGTTCTTGGGGTTTGTGATCGATTCACAACTGATGACCCTGTACCTGTCCCCACAGAGGAGGGACAGAGTAATAAAAGCCGCACAGTCTCTTATACCGCCCAAACGAGTCTCCATAAGGGTTCTTATGAGGATGTTAGGCCACATGTCAGCATCTGCAGAGGCAGTTCCTTGGGCCTTATGGCACTTATGCCCTCTTCAGGAGGAGGTCTTAGCAGCTTGGAGTCGCAAGCCCAAAGACCTAGACAGAATGCACTCCCTGTCGGTAGAAGTCCGTTCTTCGCTCAAGTGGTGGAAGAACTTAAAAGATGGGAGGTCTCTGATCCAACCTCGTTGGGTCACGTTGACCACGGACGCTTCACTGCTGGGCTGGGGGGCCCATCTGGAGGACAACCCAGTACGAGGTACTTGGAATCCCCAGGCGAAAATCCTCTCATCCAATTGGAGAGAGCTGAGAGCGGTCAAACTAGCCCTCCTTCATTTTGCTCCTCTTATTCGCAGTCAGGCGGTGAGAGTCCGGACAGACAACACAACTGTGGTCGCTTACCTGAACAGACAGGGAGGGACGAAATCCCAGACCCTCCTGAGGGAGGTGGGTTCTATTCTCTCTTGGGCAGAGGTCAACCTGTCCCACCTAATGGCAGTCCATATCAAAGGGGATCTCAATGTGGTCGCAGATCGCCTGAGTCGGGGTCTACCAGTTCCAGGGGAGTGGTCCCTGAACAAGAGTATCTTCTCCACGATTGTCCAGCGGTGGGGCACCCCGGAAATCGACCTGATGGCTACCCGATTGAATGCCAAGGTGAGCAAGTTCTGTTCCCTTTACAGGGAGGACAACCCGGTAGCAATAGACGCTCTGTCCATAACTTGGAGGTTCAGGCTGGCATACATCTTCCCTCCAATTTCCATGATACCAAGGTTATTGATAAAGATCAAGCATGACCAGACCTCGGTGATCGCCATCATGCCATTCTGGCCAAAGAGGTCTTGGTTCACCCAGCTCATGCAGATGAGTCAGGGCAATTATTGGAGACTTCCCCTAATACAGGACCTTGTGTATCAGGACACAGGTCCCTGTCTAGATCTGAGGAGGCTCAATCTGACAGCCTGGAGATTGACAGGTCCCTTCTAGAAGCTAGAGGGTTATCTGTGGAGGTCCTGAGAACAATTTCTCACTCCAGAGCGGAATCTACAAGCAAGAAGTATTCTAGAATCTACAGAATATTCCTGCAATGGTGTAATGACAGAGAGGTAGTTGCCTCAGACCCTCCTCTCTCCGCTATTCTACAATTCCTCCAGGATGGTCTAGACAAGGGTCTAAGCCCATCTACACTCAGAGCTCACGTCTCTGCCTTATCGGCATGCCTTAGCAGACCGATTTCTCAGGACCCCCTAATCAAAAGGTTCCTGAAGGGAGCCGAGAGGCTTAAACCCAGAATCCTGAGACCAGTCCCACAGTGGGACTTAACAGTGGTTCTAAAAGGGTTATGTGTTTCCCCCTTTGAGCCTTTGAATGAGGTAGACTTGAGGTTCCTATCCCTAAAGGTCACCTTCTTACTAGCTATCACATCAGCTAAGAGAGTTGGGGAACTTCAGGCTCTGGGGGCTTCTGAGCCCTATTTAAAATTCCTTCAGGACAAGGTCCTGTTAAGGTTTTTGCCAACCTTTTTACCAAAGGTTCCTACTTTTTCTAATATCAATCAGACGCTATGTCTGCCCACTTTTTCACCGGCTGCGACTTCTCCCGAGGAGGAAAAGCTCCGTACATTGGACATCTCAAGAGGTCTTAGGATATATTTGGACAGAACAAGTGAATTCAGAAGGTCGGAAAACCTCCTTCTGACCTATTCAGGGAAGAACAGGGGTCTGAAGGCCTCCAAACCCACTCTGAGCAGGTGGATTAAAGAGGCAATCCGTCTGGCCTTTCTGTCCCAAGATTTGACGCCTCCTTCTTTCGTCTCCGCCCATTCTACCAGGGCTGTATCCACCTCTTATGCAGAGAAGAAACTGATCCCCCTGGATCAGATTTGTGCAGCCGCTTCTTGGAGTTCTCTGAACACCTTCCTCTCGCATTATCGTCTAGAGGCTAGACAGGCGGAGGGAATGGCCTTTGGACAATCCGTTTTAAGTGCCGCCCTCTCCTGAGAGGGGAGTAGGGAGCCCTCCCAATTTGGGTGAGGTTTCTTGCTACTTCCCCACTTGTGCTGCTGGTTAGGACGAAAGGGAAGCGTCAATTTTGACGTAAATTTGTTTTCCCTTAGTCCTAACAGCAGCACACAAATTTCCCTCCCCTTGTGTGATTTATCATTTACTTGTTATAAAGCAACCCCGTCCAGTTAGGGGCCGGGTTATATGGGGTAGGGGCTTAATTAGTTAATTAGGATACTTAGGCAGAAATTTTTTGTGTTCATTAAAAATTCCGCCTGTCCTGACCAGCTTCACAGGGGCAAATACCCCACTTGTGCTGCTGTTAGGACTAAGGGAAAACAAATTTACGTCAAAATTGACGCTTTTGTGATCTAGGACATAGAAAAAACAGGGTTTTTCCAGTAAATGAGAATATAAAGTTTCTGATCCAAAAAGAATGGAAGAAACCTGATAAGAAATTCTTTGTTCCAAAACATGTAAAAAGGAAATCTCCTTTTGATGAGGCTGACTCTGGCAGCTGGGATAGCCCTCCTAAATAGGATGCCCCCATTGCCAAAATCTCAAAAAGGTCAGCCTTGCCATTTGAGGACCTTGGCACCTTTAGGGCCCTATGGATAGATGAGCTGAGGGTTACCTGAAAAAAGTTTGGGAGACCTCCTACTCAAGCGTTCAAACCAAATATTGCCACCGCTTCCACTGCTAGGTCTTTAAAATTGTGGCTACAAGAATTGGAATCTCGCATCCAAAATAAAACTTCAAGAGATCAATTACTAGCTGCCTTTCCCACCATCTTTAAGGCGGTAGACTTTATAGCCGACGCCTCCGCGGATGCGTTGACGTTAAATGCTAGATCAGCCGCGCTCTCTAACTCCGCAAGAAGAGCTATCTGGCTTAGGCTGAGTTCACACGTGAAGGCATTGCACCCGCACTGAATCCGGACCCATTCACTATAATGGGGCTGTTCAGATGAGCCGTGATTTTTACGTATCACTTGTGCGTTGCGTGAAAATCGCAGCATGCTCTATATTGTGCGTTTATCACGCAACGCAGGCCCCATAGAAGTGAATGGGGCTGAGTGAAAATCGCAAGCATCCGCAAGCAAGTGCGGATGCGGTGCGATTTTCACGCATGGTTGCTAAGATGACAGTCTAGTCACTGTGTTATTTTCCCTTATAACATGGATACAAGGGGAAATAATAGCATTCTTTAATACAGAATGCTTAGTAGGTGGTCAATTGAGGGTTAAAAAATAATTAACTCCCCTTCCGCTGTTGATCGCGTAGCTGCCGGTCTCTTCTTACTTCTTTAATCATGAGCTGCCGGCTAAAGGACCTGTGGTGACGTCACATCACATGGTCCAATCACATGGTCCATCACCACAGTGATGGACCATGTCATCTGACGTCACCACAGGTCCTTTAGCCGGCAGCTCATGATTAAAGAAGTAAGAAGAGACCGGCAGCTACACGATCAACAGGGGAAGGGGAGTTAATTATTTTTTAACCCTCAATTGACCACCTACTAAGCGTTTTGTATTCAGAATACTATTATTTTCCCTTATAACCATGTTATAAGGGAAAATAATAACATCTACACAACACCGAACCCAAACCGGAACTTCAGTGAAGAAGTCCGGGTACCACAGTCAGTTTTTTATCACGCGCGTGCAAAACGCATTACACCTGCGCGATAAAAACTGGACAACGGAGTGCAATCACAGTCAAAACTGACTGCAATTGGGTACCTACTCGCGCGGGTTTACCGCAGTACACCCGGGACGCATCCTGAACAAATCCGTCACGCCGGTGTGAACTCAGCCTTTAAAAGGTGGTCTGGAGACACGGGATCTAAGAATGAACTTTGTGCTATACCTTGTCAGGGCGATTATCTTTTTGGGTCAGATTTGGATGACCTTCTGGATAAGTCGTCCGATAATAAAAACGGGTTCCCTGTCTCCAGACCTCCCGAAAAACAGCAGTTTTTTTGGAAAAATTAAAGGGAATTCTATAGGGGACAAAGAAAGGATTTCAGAGGAGGAAATAAAAATAGAAAAGACCCGGGGTTTCCCTTTAATTCCCAATCCTCCTCAGGATCCGGACCCACTCAGCAATGGCGGTTTCTCTCCTGTGGGCGGCAGTCTCTCTCGTTTTCTTCAGGCTTGGGAGAAAATTTCCTCAAGCCTTTGGATTTTGGGCATAAAAAAGGACGGTTTTCGTCTGGAGTTTGTCTCTCGTCCACCGGAAAGATTCAAAGTCACAAACCTCTTTAAAAATTCAGCAAAAAACCTAGCTTTAAGACGGGAGGTTTTTGTTTCTCTTTTAGAGAGAAATGTCCTGGTCCCAGACTCAGAAAAAGGGAAAGGTTTCTATTCGTCCCCCTTTCTGGTTCCCAAACCACACGGGACGTTCAGGATGATTATACATTTTAAAGATCTAGATCAGTTTCTCTGTTACAAAAGATTCAGGAGGGAGTCGATACAGTCGGTTCTAAAACATCTATTCGAGGGCTGCTTCATGGCCACCATCGATATATAAAAGATGCCTATTACCGCATCCCAATTCATGCAGACTATCAAAAATATCTCAATGGAAACCGCCAGACTCTTCACAAAAATAATGGCAGAAGTCATGGCCCACTTAAGAGAAAGAGACATTTTAGTAATTCCCTATTTAGACGATTTTTTTGTGGTAGCGGAATCAAAAAACCTTGTGGACGTAGATCTCAAAGAAGTAGAGCGGATCCTAGAAGGCCTCGGTTGGCAGATAAACTGGGGGAAATCGCATCTGATAGCTTCCCAAAAATGTGTTTTTCTAGGAATGATGTTCCCCAGAACAAGATAGACAAACTAACAGGAGGCGTACGATCCCTGAAAGTAGTTCGGTTTTTTGCTATCAGGCAGGGAATGGCTGTGTTGAGCAGAATGACTTCTACGATACCGGCAGTCAATTGGAGCCAGTTTCACGCCAAACCCCTTCAATGGCAGATCTTGACAGAATGGCAGGGCGCTCCCCCCCCCCGCTGGATGCACCCCTCCCGCTCACCCCTCAGGTAATTCAACCCTTACACTGGTGGCTAAATCCTTTAAATCTGTCCCAAGGTCTCCCTTGAAATCCGCTGGATTTAGTAGCCATCACCACAGATGTAAGTCCATTCGGCTGGGGTGCCTATTGTCAGGGAAATTTACGACAAGGGGTATGGAAAACAGTGGAGTCAAGACTCTCAAAACATGGGAGAACTCAGAGCAGTTCCTTCCATTATTTCGGGGGAAAGGTCTAAAGATTTTCGCAGACAACGCCACGGTCGTATCTTATTTAAACCGACAAGGAGGGACCAGATCAGAGGGTCTTATGTCTTTGGCTGCAGACATTCTTTCCCTAATAATACCTAGCGTTCCATTTATCAGGGCGGTACATCTGAAAGGAACAGAAAACAAGGTAGCAGACTACTTAAGTAGAAATATTTTGGACCAGGGAGAATGGTGTCTGAATCAAAAAATCTTCAATCAAATAACTCTCCTCTGGGGTTGTCCTCAACTAGACCTGTTTGCAACCAGAGAACAGGAAATGCTAATTTTTATTTTCCCTAAGGTCAAAAGACTCACCAACAGGGATAGATGCCTTCTCCCTCCCTTGGCCGGGTCAGCTCCTCTACGCCTTCCACCCGCTAAGACTCTTTCCAAGGTTTCTACAAAAGCTAAGACAGGAGTGGACGAGGGTCATCCTGATTGCTCCCTTTTGGCCTCGAAGAACCTGGTTCACCTGGTTGAGGAAACTCTCCCTAGCAGACCATTGGATTCTCCCAGACAAGACCTGTTGTTTCAAGGCCCTATCTTTCACCCGAATGTAAAACAACTACATCTAACAGCATGATTCTTGAAGGGGAAATCCTAGAGCGCAGAGGCCTTTCCAAGAAAGTGGTATCTACCTTACTATCCTGTAGGAAGAAGGTTACTTCCTCCATTTACCTTTAGGATTTGGAAGACTTTCCTAAACTTTTCAAAGGATCCGGTAAATCCCTTAAATCCTCCTCCTATGCCTAAGATCCTAGATTTTTTACAAAGCGT
Source organism: Bufo bufo (assembly GCF_905171765.1). Lineage (NCBI taxonomy): Eukaryota > Metazoa > Chordata > Amphibia > Anura > Bufonidae > Bufo > Bufo bufo. The sequence continues at coordinate 2,499,805 of NC_053399.1, read as the reverse complement.
TCTAGAAAAGAACCTAAGGTCTAGCACTCTGAAGGTACAAGTATCTGCCCTCAGTGCCTTTTTTGACTTTGATTGCAAACTACCTCTGGGTTAGGAGATTCTTTTAAAGCAATCAGTAGAATCAAACGGTAGTCAGACCCTCGGTTCCCCACTGGGACCTTAACCTAGTCCTGACCATTTTGATGGAACCTCCTTTTGAACCCTTACAGGACTTATCTATGAAACTTCTATCTTTTAAAACTGCCTTCCTGGTGGCGATCACCTCAGCCAGACGTGTGGGGGGAATTTCAGCCTTTTCAACATCTCCGCCAAATACTAACATCTTGAAAGACAGAGTGCTTATCAGACCCGATCCCTCCTTTCTTCCAAAAGTAGTATCCATGTTCCATAGGACCCAAGACATTGTCCGTTCCTCTCTGTGCCAAAATCCAAAGAAGGAGAAGAAACTGCATTGTGAAAAGATCTCTATCCCATTACCCTAAAAGTCACAAGTCAATGGAGGAAAACCTGTAGGCATTTTGTTCAATTCGGGGGAAAAAGCAGGGGTCTGTCAGCCTCTCCTAAATCACTATCCAGATGGATTGTGGGGGCCATTGCGTTGGCCTATTCTTCAGCGGGAGAATCTCCTCCGGCAGGATTTGGTGCACATTCCATCAGATCAGTTTCTACTTCATGGGCGGAGAGGGCTAATGCTTCCCTAGAACAGATTTGTAGAGCAGCCACCTGGCAGTCTCCGTGTACCTTTTTTCGCCATTACAGATTAGACCTAGGCTCCAGAGATCAGCTGGCCTTTGGTAGAAAGGTCCTCTAGGCAGTAGTGTCGCCCCCCCCCCCCCCCCCCCCCCCCCCCCGAAATTATTACTATTCTAGTCATCTCTCAAGGGTGCTGTCATGGGCGTAAGGGAAATGTAAGATTACACTCACCGGTAATCACTTTTCCATGAGCCCATAAAAATTAAATATATATATACAGTACAGACCAAAAGTTTGGACACACCTTCTCATTCAAAGAGTTTTCTTTATTTTCATGACTATGAAGGCATCAAAACTATGAATTAACACATGTGGAATTATATACATAACAAACAAGTGTGAAACAACAGAAAATATGTCATATTCTAGGTTCTTCAAAGTAGCCACCTTTTGCTTTGATTACTGCTTTGCACACTCTTGGCATTCTCTTCATGAGCTTCAAGAGGTAGTCCCCTGAAATGGTCTTCACTTCACAGGTGTGCCCTGTCAGGTTTAATAAGTGGGATTTCTTGCCTTATAAATGGGGTTGGGACCATCAGTTGCGTTGAGGAGAAGTCAGGTGGACACACAGCTGATAGTCCTACTGAATAGACTGTTAGAATTTGTATTATGGCAAGAAAAAAGCAGCTAAGTAAAGAAAAACGAGTGGCCATCATTACTTTAAGAAATGAAGGTCAGTCAGTCAGCTGAAAAATTGGGAAAACTTTGAAAGTAAGGGCTATTTGACCATGAAGGAGAGTGATGGGGTGCTGCGCCAGATGACCTGGCCTCCACAGTCACCGGACCTGAACCCAATCGAGATGGTTTGGGGTGAGCTGGACCGCAGAGTGAAGGCAAAAGGGCCAACAAGTGCTAAGCATCTCTGGGAACTCCTTCAAGACTGTTGGAAGACCATTTCAGGGGACTACCTCTTGGAGCTCATCAAGAGAATGCCAAGAGTGTGCAAAGCAGTAATCAAAGCAAAAGGTGGCTACTTTGAAGAACCTAGAATATGACATATTTTCAGTTGTTTCACACTTGTTTGTTATGTATAGAATTCCACATGTGTTAATTCATAGTTTTGATGCCTTCATAGTCATGAAAATAAAGAAAACTCTTTGAATGAGAAGGTGTGTCCAAACTTTTGGTCTGTACTGTATATACATACAGTATATTGTCCTCTGTAGTATATATAGTTACTCAGACTCTGCCACCTGGCCTCCGGGCCGCTAGCTCCAATATTACTCAGACTCTGCAAAGGTCATACAGGAGTACCGGAGTCAGGGGGCCTCAAGGTCAGACCAGAGTACTGGAGTGAGGGGGCCCCCGAGGAGCTGATTGGACACCACACCCTGACAGAGGCGCTGGCAGACCATTTTTTTGTGAAGGCAACAAATCCTGCAGAGCGGCCCTGTGATGGTGAGTGGGGGGCACCCTGTAATATATGTGTGTGTGTGGGGGGGGGGGAATTATTGGTCACATGCGGGCTCTTGGAAGTGGCCCTATCTTCTGTACCAAACACATCATTCGGCCTGGCCCGAGGTCCGTCCCTGTGTGTCCTGAATGACATGACCCAGAAGCTCCACACACACCAGGGGCCCCTTATTACAGGTTGTGGCCCTTCAGGATGAAGACAGGTGAGAGCTGAGGGCCGTGCTTCTAGGTGGGGCCCCCTGCAGAGGTCCTCCTGACCCCTGTGACCTCGGAGTCTTCACATTGCCGGGTGTCAGACGTGTACAGTAATGTCTCCCTGAGCTCCTCCTGTACGGTGAGAAGAGGACATAGGGGGCTCCACTGTTATAATAAACGTGCGTCTCGCTGGGACATGGCAGCGCCTTCAGTTTCATCCAGGCTTTATTTTGTGGCCCTCAGCTTAGGGGCCACTGGGAGGAGCAATGTGACAGCTCTTGGGCCTGATGACAACGGGGGCCAGACATTTCCCTAGAGCTGGGGGGGCCCCTCACTCACATGAGGCACCTGTTTATTACAGTGTACGGTGTAGCAGTGCTGACTACAGTCCTTGCTCCCGGGTGAAGCGGCTGTAGCTGAGCAGCTCGCGGTTGCGTCCGCTCTGAGATTTCTGCTCCAGGTAAAGCCCCATGTTGTCTCTGCGAGGCAGGGCGATGCTTCGGCTCCAGGACGGCTCTGTCACCCCCAGCAAATCCCGCACCAGCTGGGCGATGGCCTGCAAGTGAGGAGCGGGAAGAGGTCAGGAGTGCCTGTACTATAACCCCCATCCTGCCCTGAGGACCCGGGCATGCACTATAACCCCCATCCTCCCCTGAGGACCTGGGCATGCACTATAACCCCCATCCTGCCCTGAGGACCTGGGCATGCACTATAACCCCCATCCTCCCCTGAGGACCTGGGCATGCACTATAACCCCCATCCTCCCCTGAGGACCCGGGCATGCACTATAACCCCCATCCTCCCCTGAGGACCTGGGCATGCACTATAACCCCCATCCTCCCCTGAGGACCTGGGCATGCACTATAACCCCCATTCTCCTCTGAGGACCTGGGCATGCACTATAACCCCCATCCTCCCCTGAGGACCTGGGCATGCACTATAACCCCCATCCTCCCCTGAGGACCTGGGCATGCACTATAACCCCCATTCTCCCCTGAGGACCTGGGCATGCACTATAACCCCCATCCTCCTCTGAGGACCTGGGCATGCACTATAACCCCCATCCTCCCCTGCTGACCAGCACTATAACCCCCATCCTCCCCTGAGGACCTGGGCATGCACTATAACCCCCATCCTCCTCTGCTGACCAGCACCATAACCCCCATCCTCCTCTGCTGACCAGCACTATAACCCCCATCCTCCTGTGAGGACCTGGACATGCACTATAACCCCCATCCTGCCCTGAGGACCTGGGCATGCACTATAACCCCCATCCTCCTCTGCTGACCAGCACTATAACCTCCATCATCCCCTGAGGACCTGGGCATGCACTATAACCCCCATCCTGCCCTGACCAGCACTATAACCCCCATCCTCCTCTGCTGACCAGCACTATAACCTCCATCCTTCCCTGACCAGCACTATAACCTCCATCCTCCCCGGCTGACCTGGGCAGTGGGCACGCACTATAACCCCCATCGTCGCCTGTGGAGGATTAGTCCTCACCTTCATGTCCTCGAAGTCCGTCACCCCGAGCTGGGGCAGGGCGCTGCAGGTGACGTGGATCAGCCTCCGCCCGCTGATGCCGTTCTCGGTGAAGCAGGCCTGTAAAGGGACACAGCGTTACCGCGGCCCGCAGCGGAGGGCGGGGATGGGGCACAGCTCCGGTTACCTCATACTGCGGGAATCCTTTCCGCCGGATCCAGCCCCCGACGTCCCGGCAGCTCCACCGTAAACAGCTCGGCTCCTCCGGTTCCATCTTCTCTGCGACCTGAGGCGTCCATAGTAACCGCAACTTCCGAGTCTGGGGATCTCCATGACAACCACGCAGCACTTCCGGTCAGATCCGAAACCAGGGAGCTCGGGGTCTCAGCTACAATCGGATTCCATCGGCAATTTCCGTACGCAGCTGCTACGGATCCTTCAAGCACCGCCCCATACACTCACAGGGCTCTGATTGGCTGTCGTGTTTCCCTGTGCCGGGCGGCCCGCCCCTCTCCGGAGATTCCCCGATCGTATCCGAACCCTAGGAAGCGGCTGATGGCTGTGGCGCAGGATGCTGCGACCGTGTCCGGGGCGCTCACCGGGGCGGAGGACGGCGCGGACACCGGGCCAGGTGAGCTTCTGCCCGGACACCCGCGTGCCACAGCGGCCCCTCACTGCGAGAGCGGCCGGGGAGGTGACCCCATAACCACAGAGTGCCCGGGGAGGTGACCCCATAACCACAGAGTGCCCGGGGAGGTGACCCCATAACCACAAAGTGCCAGGGGAGGTGACCCCATAGAGTGTCTGGGGAGGTGACCCCACAGAGTGCCCGGAAAGGTGACCCCACAGAGTGCCCGGAGAGGTGACCCCATAACCACAGAGTGCCAGGGGAGGTGACCCCATAACCACAGAGTGCCCGGGGAGGTGACCCCATAACCACAGAGTGCCCGGGGAGGTGACCCCATAACCACAGAGTGCCCGGGGAGGTGACCCCATAACCACAGAGTGCCCGGGGAGGTGACCCCATAACCACAGAGTGCCCGGGGAGGTGACCCCATAACCACAGAGTGCCCGGGAGGTGACCCCATAACCACAGAGTGCCCGGGGAGGTGACCCCATAACCACAGAGTGCCCGGGGAGGTGACCCCATAACCACAGAGTGCCCGGGGAGGTGACCCCATAGAGTGCCAGGGGAGGTGACCCCATAGAGTGTCTGGGGAGGTGACCCCACAGAGTGCCCGGAAAGGTGACCCCACAGAGTGCCCGGAGAGGTGACCCCATAACCACAGAGTGCCAGGGGAGGTGACCCCATAACCACAGAGTGCCCGGGGAGGTGACCCCATAGAGTGTCTGGGGAGGTGACCCCACAGAGTGCCCGGAAAGGTGACCCCACAGAGTGCCCGGAGAGGTGACCCCATAACCACAGAGTGCCAGGGGAGGTGACCCCATAACCACAGAGTGCCCGGGGAGGTGACCCCATAACCACAGAGTGCCCGGGGAGGTGACCCCATAACCACAGAGTGCCCGGGGAGGTGACCCCATAACCACAGAGTGCCCGGGGAGGTGACCCCATAACCACAGAGTGCCCGGGGAGGTGACCCCATAACCACAAAGTGCCAGGGGAGGTGACCCCATAGAGTGTCTGGGGAGGTGACCCCACAGAGTGCCCGGAAAGGTGACCCCACAGAGTGCCCGGAGAGGTGACCCCATAACCACAGAGTGCCAGGGGAGGTGACCCCATAACCACAGAGTGCCCGGGGAGGTGACCCCATAACCACAGAGTGCCCGGGGAGGTGACCCCATAACCACAGAGTGCCCGGGGAGGTGACCCCATAACCACAGAGTGCCCGGGGAGGTGACCCCATAACCACAGAGTGCCCGGGGGAGGTGACCCCATAACCACAGAGTGCCCGGGGAGGTGACCCCATAACCACAGAGTGCCCGGGGAGGTGACCCCATAACCACAGAGTGCCCGGGGAGGTGACCCCATAACCACAGAGTGCCCGGGGAGGTGACCCCATAACCACAGAGTGCCCGGGGAGGTGACCCCATAGAGTGTCTGGGGAGGTGACCCCACAGAGTGCCCGGAAAGGTGACCCCACAGAGTGCCCGGAGAGGTGACCCCATAACCACAGAGTGCCAGGGGAGGTGACCCCATAACCACAGAGTGCCCGGGGAGGTGACCCCATAGAGTGTCTGGGGAGGTGACCCCACAGAGTGCCCGGAAAGGTGACCCCACAGAGTGCCCGGAGAGGTGACCCCATAACCACAGAGTGCCCGGGGAGGTGACCCCATAACCACAGAGTGCCCGGGGAGGTGACCCCATAACCACAGAGTGCCCGGGGAGGTGACCCCATAACCACAGAGTGCCCGGGGAGGTGACCCCATAACCACAGAGTGCCCGGGGAGGTGACCCCATAACCACAGAGTGCCCGGGGAGGTGACCCCATAACCACAGAGTGCCCGGGGAGGTGACCCCATAACCACAGAGTGCCCGGGGAGGTGACCCCATAGAGTGTCTGGGGAGGTGACCCCACAGAGTGCCCGGAGAGGTGACCCCATAACCACAGAGTGCCAGGGGAGGTGACCCCATAACCACAGAGTGCCCGGGGAGGTGACCCCATAACCACAGAGTGCCCGGGGAGGTGACCCCATAACCACAGAGTGCCCGGGGAGGTGACCCCATAACCACAGAGTGCCCGGGGAGGTGACCCCATAACCACAGAGTGCCCGGGGAGGTGACCCCATAACCACAGAGTGCCCGGGGAGGTGACCCCATAACCACAGAGTGCCCGGGGAGGTGACCCCATAGAGTGTCTGGGGAGGTGACCCCACAAAGTGCCCGGAAAGGTGACCCCACAGAGTGCCCGGAGAGGTGACCCCATAACCACAGAGTGCCCGGGGAGTTGACCCCATAACCACAGAGTGCCCGGGGAGGTGACCCCATAACCACAGAGTGCCAGGGGAGGTGACCCCATAACCACAGAGTGCCCGGGGAGGTGACCCCATAGAGTGTCTGGGGAGGTGACCCCACAGAGTGCCCGGAAAGGTGACCCCATAACCACAGAGTGCCAGGGGAGGTGACCCCATAACCACAGAGTGCCCGGGGAGGTGACCCCATAACCACAGAGTGCCCGGGGAGGTGACCCCATAACCACAGAGTGCCCGGGGAGGTGACCCCATAACCACAGAGTGCCAGGGGAGGTGACCCCATAGAGTGTCTGGGGAGGTGACCCCACAGAGTGCCCGGAAAGGTGACCCCACAGAGTGCCCGGAGAGGTGACCCCATAACCACAGAGTGCCAGGGGAGGTGACCCCATAGAGTGTCTGGGGAGGTGACCCCACAGAGTGCCCGGAAAGGTGACCCCACAGAGTGCCCGGAGAGGTGACCCCATAACCACAGAGTGCCCGGGGAGGTGACCCCATAACCACAGAGTGCCCGGGGAGGTGACCCCATAACCACAGAGTGCCCGGAGAGGTGACCCCATAACCACAGAGTGCCAGGGGAGGTGACCCCATAACCACAGAGTGGCCGGAAAGGTGACCCCATAACCACAGAGTGCCCGGGGAGGTGACCCCATAACCACAGAGTGCCAGGGGAGGTGACCCCACAGAGTGCCCGGAGAGGTGACCCCATAACCACAGAGCGCCCGGGGAGGTGACCCCATAGAGTGGCCCGGGGAGGTGACCCCACAGAGTGCCCGGAGAGGTGACCCCATAACCACAGAGTGCCAGGGGAGGTGACCCCACAGAGCGTCCGGGGCGGTGACCCCACAGAGCTCTGTGGCCGGGGAGGTGACCCCACAGAGTGGCCCGGGGGGGTGACCCCATAACCACAGAGTGGCCCGGGGGGGGGGGGGGGGGGGGGTTTCACCACAGAGTGGCCCGGGGGGGTGACCCCATAACCACAGAGTGGCCTGGGGGGGTGACCCCATAACCACAGAGTGGCCCGGGGGGGGTGACCCCATAACCACAGAGCGCCCGGGGAGGTGACCCCACAGAGTGGCCCGGGGGGGTGACCCCACAGAGTGGCCCGGGGGGGGTGACCACATAACCACAGAGTGGCCCGGGGGGGTGACCCCATAACCACAGAGTGGCCCGGGGGGGGGGGGGGGTGTTTCCCCACAGAGCGCCCGGGGGGGGTGACCCCATAACCACAGAGTAGCCCGGGGGGGTGACCCCATAACCACAGAGTGGCCCGGGGGGGGGGGTGACCCCATAACCACAGAGTGCTGAGTTGTGTAAGGGGGAGTATATAGCAGTGTGGGTGGTCCTGTTGTCGGGTGCAGCCCCCAGGTCTGTGCGATTGTTGCTCAGTTTTCCATCTGTTATTCAAAGTTATTCAAATCCTGATCATCTGAGACATTTCCCCCTGCAGGGTGCGCCGCTCCGTCCTGTGCAGACACATAGGGGGCGTTTATCACCGCCGCTCTGGACCCCCCTGCAGGGTGCGCCGCTTCGTCCTGTGCAGACACATAGGGGGCGTTTATCACCGCCGCTCTGGACCCCCCTGCAGGGTGCGCCGCTCCGTCCTGTGCAGACACATAGGGGGCGTTTATCACCGCCGCTCTGGACCCCCCTACAGGGTGCGCCGCTCCGTCCTGTGCAGACACATAGGGGGCGTTTATCACCGCCGCTCTGGACCCCCCTGCAGGGTGCGCCGCTCCGTCCTGTGCAGACACATAGGGGGCGTTTATCACCGCCGCTCTGGACCCCCTGCAGGGTGCGCCGCTCCGTCCTGTGCAGACACATAGGGGGCGTTTATCACCGCCGCTCTGGACCCCCTGCAGGGTGCGCCGCTCCGTCCTGTGCAGACACATAGGGGGCGTTTATCACCGCCGCTCTGGACCCCCCTGCAGGGTGCGCCGCTCCGTCCTGTGCAGACACATAGGGGGCGTTTATCACCGCCGCTCTGGACCCCCCTGCAGGGTGCGCCGCTCCGTCCTGTGCAGACACATAGGGGGCGTTTATCACCGCCCGCTCCGTCCTGTGCAGACACATAGGGGGCGTTTATCACCGCCGCTCTGGACCCCCCTGCAGGGTGCGCCGCTCCGTCCTGTGCAGACACATAGGGGGCGTTTATCACCGCCGCTCTGGACCCTCTGCAGGGTGCGCCGCTCCGTCCTGTGCAGACACATAGGGGGCGTTTATCACCGCCGCTCTGGACCCCCCTGCAGGGTGCGCCGCTCCGTCCTGTGCAGACACATAGGGGGCGTTTATCACCGCCGCTCTGGACCCCCTGCAGGGTGCGCCGCTCCGTCCTGTGCAGACACATAGGGGGCGTTTATCACCGCCGCTCTGGACCCCCTGCAGGGTGCGCCGCTCCGTCCTGTGCAGACACATAGGGGGCGTTTATCACCTCCGCTCTGGACCCTCTGCAGGGTGCGCCGCTCCGTCCTGTGCAGACACATAGGGGGCGTTTATCACCTCCGCTCTGGACCCTCTGCAGGGTGCGCCGCTCCGTCCTGTGCAGACACATAGGGGGCGTTATCACCGCCGCTCTGGACCCTCTGCAGGGTGCGCCGCTCCGTCCTGTGCAGACACATAGGGGGCGTTTATCACCGCCGCTCTGGACCCTCTGCAGGGTGCGCCGCTCCGTCCTGTGCAGACACATAGGGGGCGTTTATCACCGCCGCTCTGGACCCCCTGCAGGGTGCGCCGCTCCGTCCTGTGCAGACACATAGGGGGCGTTTATCACCGCCGCTCTGGACCCCCCTGCAGGGTGCGCCGCTCCGTCCTGTGCAGACACATAGGGGGCGTTTATCACCGCCGCTCTGGACCCCCCTGCAGGGTGCGCCGCTCCGTCCTGTGCAGACACATAGGGGGCGTTTATCACCTCCGCTCTGGACCCCCCTGCAGGGTGCGCCGCTCCGTCCTGTGCAGACACATAGGGGGCGTTTATCACCGCCGCTCTGGACCCTCTGCAGGGTGCGCCGCTCCGTCCTGTGCAGACACATAGGGGGCGTTTATCACCGCCGCTCTGGACCCCCCTGCAGGGTGCGCCGCTCCGTCCTGTGCAGACACATAGGGGGCGTTTATCACCGCCGCTCTGGACCCCCTGCAGGGTGCGCCGCTCCGTCCTGTGCAGACACATAGGGGGCGTTTATCACCGCCGCTCTGGACCCCCCTGCATGGTGCGCCGCTCCGTCCTGTGCAGACACATAGGGGGCGTTTATCACCGCCGCTCTGGACCCCCTGCAGGGTGCGCCGCTCCGTCCTGTGCAGACACATAGGGGGCGTTTATCACCTCCGCTCTGGACCCTCTGCAGGGTGCGCCGCTCCGTCCTGTGCAGACACATAGGGGGCGTTTATCACCGCCGCTCTGGACCCTCTGCAGGGTGCGCCGCTTCGTCCTGTGCAGACACATAGGGGGCGTTTATCACCGCCGCTCTGGACCCTCTGCAGGGTGCGCCGCTCCGTCCTGTGCAGACACATAGGGGGCGTTTATCACCGCCGCTCTGGACCCTCTGCAGGGTGCGCCGCTCCATCCTGTGCAGACACATAGGGGGCGTTTATCACCGCCGCTCTGGACCCCCTGCAGGGTGCGCCGCTCCGTCCTGTGCAGACACATAGGGGGCGTTTATCACCGCCGCTCTGGACCCCCCTGCAGGGTGCGCCGCTCCGTCCTGTGCAGACACATAGGGGGCGTTTATCACCGCCGCTCTGGACCCCCTGCAGGGTTCGCCGCTCCGTCCTGTGCAGACACATAGGGGGCGTTTATCACCGCCGCTCTGGACCCCCCTGCAGGGTGCGCCGCTCCGTCCTGTGCAGACACATAGGGGGCGTTTATCACCTCCGCTCTGGACCCCCTGCAGGGTGCGCCGCTCCGTCCTGTGCAGACACATAGGGGGCCTTTATCACCGCTGCTCTGGACCCCCCCCCTGCAGGGTGCGCCGCTCGGTCCTGTGCAGACACATAGGGGGGCGTTTATCACCGCCCGCTCCGTCCTGTGCAGACACATAGGGGGCGTTTATCACCACCGCTCTGGGATCCCCTCTGCAGGGTGCGCCGCTCCGTCCTGTGCGGACACCTAGGGGGCGTTTATCACGCGCCGCCTCAGGACCCCCCCCCCCCCCCCCTGCAGGGTGCGCCGCTGCCGTCCTGTGCAGACACATAGGGGGCGTTTATCACCGCCCGCTCTGGGACCCCCTGCAGGGTGCGCCGCTCCGTCCTGTGCAGACACATAGGGGGCGTTTATCACCGCCGCTCTGGACCCCCTGCAGGGTGCGCCGCTCCGTCCTGTGCAGACACACAGGTGAGCGCTGCTCTGGACCCCCCTGCATCATAGATCTGGCCCTTCCCCTTGATGACCGTGCGACAGAATATAATTTATGAGCTCACCAGCTGTGGTGTGGTTGGGATGTGTTGTGTGGGGCCCCTTTGGTGTATATTTGGTAGGGCCCCAGGCAGCCATCTGCAGTCACCCCCTTTCACCTGAGTGCAGGTAATCAGCCGCTGCCTTTATCTTTCCCAGTATAACTCTCATCCTCCCTGGAGTACAGTATGTACAGGTGGCAGCTCAGTATCGCTCCCGCCCCCAGAACAAAGCTCCTTATTTATAGAACAAAAGTACAGTGTGCAAGACTTACATCATGTGTAGTGTGGCCCCATGGGGGCCCCAGCTCTCTGAGTTACTCCACAGCTGTTCAATGTGGTAATTGAATATTGAGAACTGCAATTTGGTGAGGACTGGAGAGGAGGGAGAGCGCCAGAAGTGGGGGGCGGCAGGCACAGGAGGAGAGCACCAGGAAAGTGGAGCGGCATCACAGGAGGGAGAGCGCCAGGAGATGGTGGCGGCATCACAGGAGGGAAGAGCGCCAGGAAGGAAGTGTGGGGGGGGCGGCAGCAACAGGAGGAGAGCGCCTGGAAGTGGGGGGGGCGCAGCACAGGTGGGGAGAGCGGCCAGGAAGTGGGGGCGGGCAGCACAGGAGGGAGAGCGCCAGGGGATGGTGGCGGCATCACAGGAGGGAGAGCGCCAGGAGATGGTGGCGGCATCACAGGAGGGAGAGCGCCAGGAAGTGGGTGGCGGCAGCACAGGAGGAGAGCGCCAGGAAGTGGGTGGCGGCAGCACAGGAGGAGAGCGCCAGGAAGTGGGGGCGGCAGCACAGGTGGGAGAGCGCCAGGAAGGGGGGGCGGCATCACAGGAGGAGAGCGCCAGGAGATGGGGGCGGCAGCACAGGAGGAGAGCGCCAGGGGATGGGGGCGGCAGCACAGGAGGAGAGCGCCAGGGGATGGGGGCGGCAGCACAGGAGGAGAGCGCCAGGGGATGGGGGCGGCAGCACAGGAGGAGAGCGCCAGGGGATGGGGGCGGCAGCACAGGAGGAGAGCGCCTGGGGATGGGGGCGGCATCACAGGAGGAGAGCGCCAGGGGATGGCGGCGGCATCACAGGAGGAGAGCGCCAGGGGATGGGGGCGGCAGCACAGGAGGAGAGCGCCAGGGGATGGGGGCGGCAGCACAGGAGGAGAGCGCCAGGGGATGGGGGCGGCAGCACAGGAGGAGAGCGCCAGGAGATGGGGGCGGCAGCACAGGAGGAGAGCGCCAGGAGATGGGGGCGGCAGCACAGGAGGAGAGCGCCAGGGGATGGGGGCGGCAGCACAGGAGGAGAGCGCCAGGAGATGGGGGCGGCAGCACAGGAGGAGAGCGCCAGGAGATGGGGGCGGCAGCACAGGAGGAGAGCGCCAGGAGATGGGGGCGGCAGCACAGGAGGAGAGCGCCAGGAGATGGGTGCGGCATCACAGGAGGAGAGCGCCAGGAAGTGGTGGCGGCATCACAGGAGGGAGAGCGCCAGGAAGTGGGTGGCGGCAGCACAGGAGGAGAGCGCCAGGAAGTGGGGGCGGCAGCACAGGAGGGAGAGCGCCAGGAAGTGGGGGCGGCAGCACAGGAGGGAGAGCGCCAGGAAGTGGGGGCGGCAGCACAGAAGGAGAGCGCCAGGAAGTGGGGGCGGCAGCACAGAAGGAGAGCGCCAGGAAGTGGGGGCGGCAGCACAGGAGGGAGAGCGCCAGGAAGTGGGTGGCGGCAGCACAGGAGGAGAGCGCCAGGAAGTGGGGGCGGCAGCACAGGAGGGAGAGCGCCAGGAAGTGGGGGCGGCAGCACAGGAGGGAGAGCGCCAGGAAGTGGGGGCGGCAGCACAGAAGGAGAGCGCCAGGAAGTGGGGGCGGCAGCACAGGAGGGAGAGCGCCAGGAAGTGGGGGCGGCAGCACAGGAGGGAGAGCGCCAGGAAGTGGGGGCGGCAGCACAGGAGGAGAGCGCCAGGAGATGGGGGCGGCATCACAGGAGGAGAGCGCCAGGAGATGGGGGCGGCAGCACAGGAGGAGAGCGCCAGGAGATGGGGGCGGCAGCACAGGAGGAGAGCGCCAGGAGATGGGGGCGGCAGCACAGGAGGAGAGCGCCAGGAGATGGGGGCGGCATCACAGGAGGAGAGCGCCAGGAGATGGGGGCGGCAGCACAGGAGGAGAGCGCCAGGAGATGGGGGCGGCAGCACAGGAGGAGAGCGCCAGGAGATGGGGGCGGCAGCACAGGAGGAAAGCGCCAGGAGATGGGGGCGGCATCACGGGAGGAGAGCGCCAGGAGATGGGGGCGGCAGCACGGGAGGAGAGCGCCAGGAGATGGGGGCGGCAGCACAGGAGGAGAGCGCCAGGAGATGGGGGCGGCTGGAGCTGAGGGATG
>NC_053399.1:2471166-2486092 GCF_905171765.1 Bufo bufo | reverse complement strand
TTATTGAGGCTTTGTATCTTCAATCTATGGGTTAATTCCTTGGTTAGGGATCGGCGGTGGGTGGAGCCGAGCGATGAGCGGTCACAGTCTGAGGGACACGTAACCACATTCAGACCTTCTTTCTGCAGGTGATGGAGCCTCTGTTAAGACTGAGCATGAGAGCAAGTCCGGGGAGTCAGCGTCCCACCCGCAGCGATCCAGCCACCTAGAATCTACCCCTGCAGAGAGGTAAGTGCCCCTCCCCGCAGTCGCACTGCTCTTCAGAGTGTAGGGCTCAAACCTCCTCGTGTATTCCAGGTCATCGAGGACGGAAGAGGAGGCCGGAGGTACACCGCCCCCCAAAGATGACCTGGGAGCGGCCACTGGTGATGCTGCCCAGACCACTGCAGTCAGTGCTGCCACTGATGCCACTAAAACCACAGCAGTCAGTGCTACCACCGATGCCACCAAAACCACAGCAGTCAGTGCTGCCACCGATGCCACTAAGACCACAGGAGGCAGTGCTGCCACCAAAACCACTGCAGGCAGTGCTGCCACTGATGCCACTAAAACCACAGCAGTCAGTGCTACCACCGATGCCACCAAAGCCACAGCAGTCAGTGCTACCACCGATGCCACCAAAACCACAGCAGTCAGTGCTGCCACCGATGCCACTAAGACCACAGGAGGCAGTGCTGCCACCAAAACCACTGCAGGCAGTGCTGCCACTAAAACCACAGTAGGCAGTGCTGCCACCAAAACCACTGCAGGCAATGCTGCCACCGATGCCCCTAAGACCACTGCAGGCAATGCTGCCACCAAAACCACTGCAGTCAATGCTGCCACAGATGACACTGAAACCACAGCAGGCAACACATCTGTTAAAACACCCAAAATGACCCTGAGCAAACCACCTGAACCCACAAAAACTGCCCTGGACAAGGTGAGTGAATCTGCTGGATGAGAGCGTGGCACAGATGCATCTCCATGGTGACTGCTCGTGGCACCCCGGGGCAAGCAGTGAGGAGGTCCCCAGAAGCCAGTAAGATCCAGGCGGGCGTATCATTGGGGCTGGGGTCAGCCAGGACTGCACAAGAAGTGGGGGCGCAGCGACACCACTGGGATTCAGGAAAGTGTTGGGTGCGTATTCATGAATGTCACAGCGGGAGGCGGGCTGTAGCCCGGTGGGGGCGGGGCTTGGTTACTTGTGCCGCTCGACATCCCGCATGAGGAGTTGCAGGAGCTGGAAGCTCTTCTGCTGTCCCTTGGACCAGCAAATCCTCCCTCGCCTCCCGACGTCCTCATGATCCAAGTCGAGCAGAATGGCACCAGTGGGACATTGTGGGGAAAAGGCCGACCCCTAGACCCATCGAGGAAGGAGCCCACCGTGACCCGAAGGGAAAGGTGAGTGGGGCGATGTGGGATGTATCTGGGAGCCACCAGGTGCCACGACATGTCAGTCTCTGTCCCTCTTCTCCAGGGCCTCCACCTCCACTACGACCAGCCACCACGTGGACTAGGTGCCAACCTGCGTGAGTTTTCAAGCACCGGATGGCGAGTGAGAAGCATGGCCTGCTGACCATTACGGAGGGGCGAGGTCTGACCGTCCGCGTCCCAACTCACCCCGGATGGAAAGCGACTCTGCTGGGAGTTCGCCACTGAAGACTACGACATTGGTTTTGGGATCTACTTTGACTGGACTCCGGTCACCAGCACAGCCGTGACTCTTCAGGTCAGCGAGTCCAGCGACGAGGAGGAGGAGGAAGACGCCGAGAGCCCCTGTGAGTGTCCTGAGCCCTCCCTATTTCGCATGCCCCTCACCCCCCACATGGGCATCTAAAGCCTTGTAACCTGCCCTCAGATTTATAGACAGAGAGGAAGATTATTGGGGGGAGGGGTGCACCTTCCTAACCTAGCTGCTCTGCGCGAGGCCGGGGGTGTACCTGGAGAGGGGGGGGGAGCTGCTCTGCCCGAGGCCGGGCGTACTGAGGGGAGCTGCTCTCCCGAGGCCGGGCATATCCTGAGGGGGAGCTGCTCTGCCCGAGGCTGGGCGTACCTGAGGGGAGGCTGCACTGCCCTGAGGCCGGCGTACCTGAGGGGGAGCTGCTCTGCCCGAGGCCGGGCGTACCTGAGGGGGGGAGCTGCTCTGCCCGAGGCCGGGCATACCTGAGGAGAAGCTGCTCTGCCTGAGGCCGGGCGTACCTGAGGGGGAGGGGGAGCTGCTCTGCCTGAGGCCGGGCGTACCTGAGGGGGGGGGGGAGCTGCTCTGCCCGAAGCCGGGCGTACCTGAGGGGGGGGGGGAGCTACTCTGCCCGAGGCCGGGTGTACCTGGCGGGGGGGAGCTGCTCTGCCCGAGGCCGGGCGTACCTGAGGCATATACATCCGGCATATATATAATGGTAACTTGCAGAGCAGCTCCCCCCCCCAGGTACACCTGGCCTCAGTCAGAGCAGCTCTCTTCCCTCCCCCCCCCCCCCTCCCCAGGTACGCCTGGCCTCAGTCAGAGCAGCTCTCCCCCCCCCCCCCTCCCCAGGTGCGCCTGGCCTCAGTCAGAGCAGCTCTCCCCTCCCCCCTCCCCAGGTACGCCTGGCCTCAGTCAGAAGCAGCTCTCCCTCCCCCACCCCCCCCCAGGTACGCCCGGCCTCAGTCAGAGCAGCTCTCCCCCCCCCCCCCCCAGGTACGCCTCGCGTCGGGCAGAGCAGCTCTCCCCCCTCCCCAGGTACGCCCGGCCTCAGTGAGAGCAGCTCTCTCCCCCCCCCCCCCAGGTACGCCCGGCCTCAGTCAGAGCAGCTCCCCCCCCCCCCCAGGTACGCCCGGCCTCAGTCAGAGCAGCTCTCTCCCCCCCCCCCCAGGTACGCCCGGCCTCAGTCAGAGCAGCTCTCCCTCCCGCCCTCCCCCTTTCCCCAGGTACGCCCGGCCTCAGTCAGAGCAGCTCTCTCCCCCCCCCTCCCCAGGTACGCCCGGCCTCAGTCCAGAGCAGCTCTCTCCCGCCCCCCCCCTTTCCCCCAGGTACGCCCGGCCTCAGTCAGAGCGCAGCTCTCTCCCCCCCCCCTCCCCAGGTACGCCTTGGCCTCAGTCAGAGCAGCTCTCCCCCCCCTCCCCAGGTACGCCCGGCCTCAGTCAGAGCAGCTCTCCCCCCCCCCCCCTCCCCAGGTACGCCCGGCCTCAGTCAGAGCAGCTCTCCCGCCCTCCCCCTTTCCCCCAGGTACGCCCGGCCTCAGTCAGAGCAGCTCTCCCCCCCCCCCCCCCCAGGTACGCCTGGCCTCAGTCAGAGCAGCTCTCCCCCCCCCTCCCCAGGTACGCCCGGCCTCAGTCAGAGCAGCTCCCCCTCCCCAGGTACGCCTGGTCTCAGTCAGAGCAGCTCTCCCCCCCCTCCCCAGGTACGCCCGGCCTCAGTCAGAGCAGCTCTCCCCCCCCCCCCCCTCCCCAGGTACGCCCGGCCTCAGTCAGAGCAGCTCCCCCCCCCCCTCCCCAGGTACGCCTGGTCTCAGTCAGAGCAGCTCTCCCCCCCCTTCCCAGGTACGCCTGGCCTCAGTCAGAGCAGCTCTCCCCCCCCCCCCTCCCCAGGTACGCCCGGCCTCAGTCAGAGCAGCTCTCCCCCCCCCCCCCCCTCCCCAGGTACGCCTGGCCTCAGTCAGAGCAGCTCTCCCCCCCTCCCCAGGTACGCCCGGCCTCAGTCAGAGCAGCCTCCCCCCCCCCCCTCCCCCAGGTACGCCTGCCTCAGTCAGAGCACTCTCCCCCCCTCCCCAGGTATGCCTGGCCTCAGTCAGAGCAGCTCTCTCCCCCCCCCCCCTCCCCAGGTACGCCCGGCCCTCAGTCAGAGGCAGCTCTCTCCCGCCCCCCCCCCCCTTTCCCCCAGGTACGCCTGGTCTCAGTCAGAGCAGCTCTCCCCCCCCCCCCTCCCCAGGTACGCCTGGCCTCAGTCAGAGCAGCTCTCCCCCCCTCCCCAGGTACGCCTGGCCCTCAGTCAGAGCAGCTCTCCCCCCCCACTCCCCAGGTACGCCTGGCCTCAGTCAGAGCAGCTCTCCCCCCCCCCTCCCCAGGTACGCCCGGCCTCAGTCAGAGCTAGCTCTCCCCCCCCTCCCCAGGTACGCCCGCGGCCTCAGTCAGAGCAGCTCTCCCCCCCTCCCCAGGTACGCCCGGCTCTCAGTCAGAGCAGCTCTCCCCCCCCCTCCCCAGGTACGCCTGGCCTCAGTCAGAGCAGCTCTCCTCCCGCGCCCCCCCTTTCCCCCAGGTACGCCCGGCCTCAGTCAGAGCAGCTCTCCCCCCCCCCCTCCCCAGGTACGCCTGGCCTCAGTCAGAGCAGCTCTCCCCCCCCCCTCCCCAGGTACGCCCGGCCTCAGTCAGAGCAGCTCTCCCTCCCCCCCCCTCCCCAGGTACGCCTGGCCTCAGTCCAGAGCAGCTCTCTCCCCCCCTCCCCAGGTACGCCTGGCCTCAGTCAGAGCAGCTCTCCCCCCCCTCCCCAGGTACGCCCCGGCCTCAGTCAGAGCAGCTCCCGCCCCCCCCCCCTCCCCAGGTACGCCTGGCCTCAGTCAGAGCAGCTCTCCCCCCCTCCCCAGGTACGCCCGGCCTCAGTCAGAGCAGCTCTCCCCCCCCCCTCCCCAGGTACGCCTGGCCTCAGTCAGAGCAGCTCTCTCCCGCGCCCCCCCTTTCCCCCAGGTACGCCGGCCTCAGTCAGAGCAGCTCTCCCCCCCCCCCTCCCCCAGGTACGCCTGGCCTCAGTCAGAGCAGCTCTCCCCCCCCCTCCCCAGGTACGCCCGGCCTCAGTCAGAGCAGCTCTCCCCCCCCCCTCCCCAGGGTACGCCCGGCCTCAGTCAGAGCAGCTCTCCCCCCCCCTCCCCAGGTACGCCCGGTCTCAGTCAGAGCAGCTCTCCCCCCCCTCCCCAGGTACGCCCGGCCTCAGTCAGAGCAGCTCTCCCCCCCCCTCCCAAGGTACGCCCGGCCTCAGTCAGAGCACTCTCTCCCCCCCCCCCCCTCCCCAGGTACGCCTGGCCTCAGTCAGAGCAGCTCTCTCCCCCCTCCCTCCCCAGGTACGCCTGGCCTCAGTCAGAGCAGCTCTCCCCCCCCTCCCCAGGTACGCCCGGCCTCAGTCAGAGCAGCTCCCGCCCCCCCCCCCTCCCCAGGTACGCCTGGTCTCAGTCAGAGCAGCTCTCCCCCCCTCCCAGGTACGCCCGGCCTCAGTCAGAGCAGCTCTCTCCCGCCCCCCCCCCCTTTCCCCAGGTACGCCCGGCCTCAGTCAGAGCAGCTCTCCCCCCCTCCCCAGGTAACGCCCGGCCTCAGTCAGAGCAGCTCTCCCCCCCCCCCCAGGTACGCCTGGCCTCAGTCAGAGCAGCTCTCTCCCGCGCCCCCCCCTTCCCCCCAGGTACGCCCGGCCTCAGTCAGAGCAGCTCTCCCCCCCCCCCCCTCCCCAGGTACGCCTGGCCTCAGTCAGAGCAGCTCTCCCCCCCTCCCAGGTACGCCTGGCCTCAGTCAGAGCAGCTCTCCCCCCCCCTCCCCAGGTACGCCTGGCCTCAGTCAGAGCAGCTCCCCCCCCCCTCCCCAGGTACGCCTGGCCTCAGTCAGAGCAGCTCCCCCCCCCCCCCTCCCCAGGTACGCCTGGCCTCAGTCAGAGCAGCTCTCCCCCCCCCCCCCTCCCCAGGTACGCCCGGCCTCAGTCAGAGCAGCTCTCCCCCCCTCCCCAGGTACGCCCGGCCTCAGTCAGAGCAGCTCTCCCCCCCCCTCCCCAGGTACGCCTGGCCTCAGTCAGAGCAGCTCTCTCCCGCGCCCCCCCTTTCCCCCAGGTACGCCCGGCCTCAGTCAGAGCAGCTCTCCCCCCCCCCCCTCCCCAGGTACGCCTGGCCTCAGTCAGAGCAGCTCTCCCCCCCTCCCCAGGTACGCCTGGCCTCAGTCAGAGCAGCTCTCCCCCCCCCTCCCCAGGTACGCCCGGCCTCAGTCAGAGCAGCTCTCCCCTCCCCAGGTACGCCTGGCCTCAGTCAGAGCAGCTCTCTCCCCCCTCCCCAGGTACGTCTGGCCTCAGTCAGAGCAGCTCTCCCCCCCCCTCCCCAGGTACGCCCGGCCTCAGTCAGAGCAGCTCCCGCCCCCCCCCCCCCTCCCCAGGTACGCCCGGCCTCAGTCAGAGCAGCTCTCCCCCCCCCCTCCCCAGGTACGCCTGGTCTCAGTCAGAGCAGCTCTCCCCCCCTCCCCAGGTACGCCTGGTCTCAGTCAGAGCAGCTCTCCCCCCCCCCCCAGGTACGCCCGGCCTCAGTCAGAGCAGCTCTCCCCCCCCCCCCCCCCCCAGGTACGCCTGGCCTCAGTCAGAGCAGCTCCCCCCCCCTCCCCAGGTACGCCCGGCCTCAGTCAGAGCAGCTCTCCCCCCCCTCCCCAGGTACGCCCGGCCTCAGTCAGAGCAGCTCCCGCCCCCCCCCCCCTCCCCAGGTACGCCCGGCCTCAGTCAGAGCAGCTCTCCCCCCCCCTCCCCAGGTACGCCTGGTCTCAGTCAGAGCAGCTCTCCCCCCCTCCCCAGGTACGCCTGGCCTCAGTCAGAGCAGCTCTCCCCCCCTCCCCAGGTACGCCCGGTCTCAGTCAGAGCAGCTCTCCCCCCCTCCCCAGGTACGCCCGGCCTCAGTCAGAGCAGCTCTCCCCCCCCCCCCCCCCTCCCCAGGTACGCCCGGCCTCAGTCAGAGCAGCTCTCCCCCCCCCCCCTCCCCAGGTACGCCTGGCCTCAGTCAGAGCAGCTCTCCCCCCCCCCCCAGGTACGCCTGGCCTCAGTCAGAGCAGCTCTCCCCCCCTCCCCAGGTACGCCTGGCCTCAGTCAGAGCAGCTCTCCCCCCCCCCTCCCCAGGTACGCCCGGCCTCAGTCAGAGCAGCTCCCCCCCCCCTCCCCAGGTACGCCCGGCCTCAGTCAGAGCAGCTCTCCCCCCCCCTCCCCAGGTACGCCTGGCCTCAGTCAGAGCAGCTCTCCCCCCCCCCTCCCCAGGTACGCCTGGCCTCAGTCAGAGCAGCTCTCCCCCCCCCTCCCCAGGTACGCCCGGCCTCAGTCAGAGCAGCTCCCCCCCCCCCCCCCTCCCCAGGTACGCCTGGCCTCAGTCAGAGCAGCTCCCCCCCCCCCCCTCCCCAGGTACGCCTTGCGTCGGACAGAGCGGTCCCTCTCACATGGGGCCTTCTTTTTGACTCCTGATTGCTCTGTTTTGTCTTGCAGGGCACAGCAGGGAGGGGGACGTGGAGCGGGGCTCTGTTTACCGCCTGCGCAGTCGATATGGTGAAATCATGCAGGTTTACCGGCGGGACAGTCATCGGGAGGTGCAGGCAGGAAGCCATGAATACCCGGGGGAGGGGGTGTATCTCCTCAAACTGGACAATTCCTACTCGCTGCTGCGGAACAAGACTCTGTACTTCCATGTCTATTACAGCAGCTGAGGGGCGTGTCCTCAAGATGGCAGCTCAGTCCGCGGTCCGGCTCCTACTGCCGCTCCGTGTCCTCCCCAGAAGAAGCAGCCGGTGATTATACTGCTGCTCCACACGGTAGATGATGTCATCCTGCTGCGCAGCACTGCAGAACCCTGTGCACTGTACACAATAATATGTGACCCTCACCCGAGACGGACAACAACCCCCAGCAGGTAATAACCCTGTCACCTGAGGGTCCGAGAATGTACGGCAGACAACAGAGGACAATCCGCTCAGCAGCAGAAGATACAGTGTGATCAAAGTAGAAATAAAGTGTTAAAAATCAGAGATCAGCGGTGCCATCTTTATCCACTCACTAGAGATCAGCGGTGCCATCTCTACCCACTCACTAGAGATCAGCGGTGCCATTTCTACCCACTCACTAGAGATCAGTGGTGCCATCTTTATCCACTCACTAGAGATTAGCGGTGCCATCTCTACCCACTAGAGATCAGCGGTGCCATCTCTACCCACTCACTAGAGATCAGCGGTGCCATTTCTACCCACTCACTAGAGATCAGTGGTGCCATCTTTATCCACTCACTAGAGATTAGCGGTGCCATCTCTACCCACTAGAGATCAGCGGTGCCATCTCTACCCACTCACTAGATATCAGCGGTGCCATCTCTACCCACTCACTAGATATCAGCGGTGCCATCTCTACCCACTCACTAGAAATCAGCGGTGCCATCACTATCCACTCACTAGAGATCAGCAGTGCCATCACTACCCACTCACTAGAAATCAGCGGTGCCATCTTTATCCACTCACTAGAGATCAGCGGTGCCATCTCTACAAACTCACTAGAGATCAGCGGTGCCATCTCTACCCACTCACTAGAAATCAGCGGTGCCATCTCTACCCACTCACTAGAGATCAGCGGTGCCATCTTTATCCACTCACTAGAGATCAGTGGTGCCATCTCTACCCACTCACTAGAGATCAGCGGTGCCATCTCTACCCACTCACTAGAGATCAGCGGTGCCATCTCTACCCACTAGAGATTAGCGGTGCCATCTTTATCCACTCACTAGAGATCAGCGGTGCCATCTCTACCCACTCACTAGAGATCAGCGGTGCCATCTCTACCCACTAGAGATTAGCGGTGCCATCTCTACCCACTCACTAGAGATCAGCAGTGCCATCTCTACCCACTCACTAGAGATCAGCGGTGCCATCACTACCCACTCACTAGATATCAGCGGTGCCATCTCTACCCACTCACTAGAGATCAGCGGTGCCATCTCTACCCACTCACTAGAGATCAGCGGTGCCATCTCTACAAACTCACTAGAGATCAGCGGTGCCATCACTACCCACTCACTAGAGATCAGCGGTGCCATCACTGCCCACTCACTAGAAATCAGCGGTGCCATCTCTACCACTCACTAGAGATCAGCGGTGCCATCACTATCCACTCACTAGAGATCAGCAGTGCCATCACTATCTACTCACTAGAGATCAGCGGTGCCATCACTATCTACTCACTAGAGATCAGCGTTGCCAACTCTACCCACTCACTAGATATCAGCGGTGCCATCACTACCCACTCACTAGAGATCAGCGGTGCCATCACTACCCACTCACTAGATATCAGCGGTGCCATCGCTACCCACTCACGAGAGATCAGCGGTGCCATCACTATCCACTCACTAGAGATTAGCGGTGCCATCTTTATCCACTCACTAGAGATTAGCGGTGCCATCTTTATCCACTCACTAGAGATCAGCGGTGCCATTTCTACCCACTCACTAGAAATCAGCGGTGCCATCTCTACCCACTCACTAGAGATCAGCGGTGCCATCTCTACCCACTCACTAGAGATCAGCGGTGCCATCTCTACCCACTCACTAGAGATCAGCGGTGCCATCTCTACCCACTCACTAGAGATCAGCGGTGCCATCTCTACCCACTCACTAGAGATCAGCGGTGCCATCACTACCCACTCACTAGATATCAGCGGTGCCATCTTTATCCACTCACTAGAGATCAGCGGTGCCATCTCTACCCACTCACTAGAGATCAGCGGTGCCATCTCTACAAACTCACTAGTGATCAGCGGTGCCATCACTACCCACTCACTAGAGATCAGCGGTGCCATCACTGCCCACTCACTAGAAATCAGCGGTGCCATCTCTACCACTCACTAGAGATCAGCGGTGCCATCACTATCCACTCACTAGAGATCAGCAGTGCCATCACTATCTACTCACTAGAGATCAGCGTTGCCAACTCTACCCACTCACTAGATATCAGCGGTGCCATCTCTACCCACTCACTAGAGATCAGCGGTGCCATCACTACCCACTCACCAGAGATCAGCGGTGCCATCACTACCCACTCACTAGAGATCAGCGGTGCCATCACTGCCCACTCACTAGAAATCAGCGGTGCCATCTCTATCTACTCACTAGAGATCAGCGGTGCCATCACTATCTACTCACTAGAGATCAGCGTTGCCAACTCTACCCACTCACTAGATATCAGCGGTGCCATCTCTACCCACTCACTAGAGATCAGCGGTGCCATCACTACCCACTCACCAGAGATCAGCGGTGCCATCACTACCCACTCACTAGAGATCAGCGGTGCCATCACTGCCCACTCACTAGAAATCAGCGGTGCCATCTCTACCACTCACTAGAGATCAGCGGTGCCATCACTATCCACTCACTAGAGATCAGCAGTGCCATCACTATCTACTCACTAGAGATCAGCGGTGCCATCACTATCTACTCACTAGAGATCAGCGTTGCCAACTCTACCCACTCACTAGATATCAGCGGTGCCATCACTACCCACTCACTAGAGATCAGCGGTGCCATCACTACCCACTCACTAGATATCAGCGGTGCCATCACTACCCACTCACTAGATATCAGCGGTGCCATCGCTACCCACTCACGAGAGATCAGCGGTGCCATCACTATCCACTCACTAGAGATCAGCAGTGCCATCACTATCTACTCACTAGAGATCAGCGGTGCCATCACTATCTACTCACTAGAGATCAGCGTTGCCAACTCTACCCACTCACTAGATATCAGCGGTGCCATCTCTACCCACTCACTAGAGATCAGCGGTGCCATCACTACCCACTCACCAGAGATCAGCGGTGCCATCACTACCCACTCACTAGAGATCAGGGGTGCCATCACTACCCACTCACTAGAGATCAGGGGTGCCATCACTACCCACTCACGAGAGATCAGCGGTGCCATCACTACCCACTCACGAGAGATAAGCGGTGCCATCACTACCCACTCACTAGAGATCAGCGGTGCCAACAGTAGGGCGGGGTCTATGTCGTGACTCCTCCTCTTATCCGCTGTGGGCGGAGCCTCCGTCAGTATCCTCCTCACACCCGCAGCAGTTCCCGGGTTCCATCCTCGCCGCTTTCCTGCTGCTCCCCCTCCGTCGGTTCCCGCCTCGTCCGTTCGTTCCGGTGCCGGGGTCGGTTCGGAGCCGCCATGGTTCGGGTGGATTTCTACGCGCTGTGGTCGGTGCTGGAGGCTCCTCGGCAGCTCATCAGGTGGGAGGCAGAGACGATTCCCGGGCGGCGCCATCATGTGGCGGGCTGTGGTATTACATGTAACCTGTCTGAGGCGACGGCGTCCCCGAGATACGTGACCGCGTATAGACCCCCCATATAATCCAGTACATACCCCCTACCCGTATATACCCCCCATATAATCCAGTACATACCCCCTACCCGTATATACCCCCCATATAATCCAGTACATACCCCCTAACCGTATATACCCCCATATAATCCAGTACATACCCCCTACCCGTATATACCCCCCATATAATCCAGTACATACCCCCTAACCGTATATACCCCCCATATAATCCAGTATTTACCCCCTACCCGTATATACCCCCCATATAATCCAGTACATACCCCCTAACCGTATATACCCCCCATATAATCCAGTACATACCCCCTACCCGTATATACCCCCCATATAATCCAGTACATACCCCCTAACCGTATATACCCCCCATATAATCCAGTACATACCCCCTACCCGTATATACCCCCCATATAATCCAGTACATACCCCCTAACCGTATATACCCCCCATATAATCCAGTACATACCCCCTAACCGTATATACCCCCATATAATCCAGTACATACCCCCTACCCGTATATACCCCCCATATAATCCAGTACATACCCCCTACCCGTATATACCCCCATATAATCCACTATATACCCCACACCCGTATATACCCCCCATATAATCCAGTATTTACCCCCTAACCGTATATACCCCCCATATAATCCAGTACATACCCCCTACCCGTATATACCCCCCATATAATCCAGTACATACCCCCTACCCGTATATACCCCCCCCATATAATCCAGTACATACCCCCTACCCGTATATACCCCCATATAATCCAGTACATACCCGTATATACCCCCATATAATCCAGTACATACCCCCTAACCGTATATATCCCCCATATAATCCAGTACATACCCCCTACCCGTATATACCCCCCATATAATCCAGTACATACCCCCTACCCGTATATACCCCCCATATAATCCAGTACATACCCCCTACCCGTATATACCCCCTTTTATAATCCAGTATTTACCCCCTTTTATAATCCAGTATTTACCCCCTTTTATAATCCAGTATTTACCCCCTAACCGTATATACCCCCTTTATAATCCAGTACATACCCCCTAACCGTATATACCCCCTTTATAATCCCGTATTTACCCCCTAGCCCAGGGATCAGCAACATTTGGCACTGCAGCTGTTGTGAAACTACAACTCCCAGCATGCTTCTTCCACTTGTGTGGGAGTTTAGAAAACAGCCAAGCAAGTGTGCATGATGGGAGAAGTAGTTTTACAACACCTGGAGTGGCGGAGGTTGCTGACACTACTCACAAACAGTCCGGGATATTTGTCTTGTGGGTGAAATTTCCACATGAGCCTAAAATGCCCTTTGACCTTCACGGGAGACCTTAGCGTCGCCTCCTCTGACCCTCACGGGAGACCTTAGCGTCGCCTCCTCTGACCTTCACGGGAGACCTTAGCGTCGCCTCCTCTGACCTTCACGGGAGACCTTAGCGTCGCCTCCTCTGACCTTCACGGGAGACCTTAGCGTCGCCTCCTCTGACCTTCACGGGAGACCTTAGCGTCGCCTCCTCTGACCTTCACGGGAGACCTTAGCGTCGCCTCCTCTGACCTTCACGGGAGACCTTAGCGTCGCCTCCTCTGACCTTCACGGGAGACCTTAGCGTCGCCTCCTCTGACCTTCACGGGAGACCTTAGCGTCGCCTCCTCTGACCTTCACGGGAGACCTTAGCGTCGCCTCCTCTGACCTTCACGGGAGACCTTAGCGTCGCCTCCTCTGACCTTCACGGGAGACCTTAGCGTCGCCTCCTCTGACCTTCACGGGAGACCTTAGCGTCGCCTCCTCTGACCTTCACGGGCGACCTTAGCGTCTCCTCCTCTGACCTTCACGGGAGACCTTAGCGTCGCCTCCTCTGACCTTCACGGGAGACCTTAGCGTCGCCTCCTCTGACCTTCACGGGAGACCTTAGCGTCGCCTCCTCTGACCTTCACGGGAGACCTTAGCGTCGCCTCCTCTGACCTTCACGGGAGACCTTAGCGTCGCCTCCTCTGACCTTCACGGGAGACCTTAGCGTCGCCTCCTCTGACCTTCACGGGAGACCTTAGCGTCGCCTCCTCTGACCTTCACGGGCGACCTTAGCGTCTCCTCCTCTGACCTTCACGGGAGACCTTAGCGTCGCCTCCTCTGACCTTCACGGGAGACCTTAGCGTCGCCTCCTCTGACCTTCACGGGAGACCTTAGCGTCGCCTCCTCTGACCTTCACGGGAGACCTTAGCGTCGCCTCCTCTGACCTTCACGGGAGACCTTAGCGTCGCCTCCTCTGACCTTCACGGGAGACCTTAGCGTCGCCTCCTCTGAGCTTCACGGGAGACCTTAGCGTCGCCTCCTCTGACCTTCACGGGCGACCTTAGCGTCTCCTCCTCTGACCTTCACGGGAGACCTTAGCGTCGCCTCCTCTGACCTTCACGGGAGCCCTTAGCGTCGCCTCCTCTGACCTTCACGGGAGACCTTAGCGTCGCCTCCTCTGACCTTCACGGGAGACCTTAGCGTCGCCTCCTCTGACCTTCACGGGAGACCTTAGCGTCGCCTCCTCTGACCTTCACGGGAGACCTTAGCGTCGCCTCCTCTGACCTTCACGGGAGACCTTAGCGTCGCCTCCTCTGACCTTCACGGGAGACCTTAGCGTCTCCTCCTCTGACCTTCTAAATATCCAACTGTTCAGTGTTTCAGGACTTTTTGCACAACTTGCTGTTCTCTAACAAAGAGCTTAACAGTAAAATTCACACCAGATCCACGAATCGCCCATTACATTTCCCGGTCAATTTGAATTGGTATTAAACCGTCCTCAGTATCTGCTCTTATTCTGTATATATACATATACACTGCACAGTACCACTTCTCCTGTCCTGTATACTGGGTGTAATCCTCAGTATCTGCTCCTATTCTGTATATATGGACTCTGCACAGTACCACTTCTGCTGTCCTGTATACTGGGTGTAATCCTCAGTATCTGCTCTTATTCTGTATATATATACACTGCACAGTACCACTTCTCCTGTCCTGTATACTGGGTGTAATCCTCAGTATCTGCTCCTATTCTGTATATATGGACTCTGCACAGTACCACTTCTCCTGTCCTGTATACTGGGTGTAATCCTCAGTATCTGCTCTTATTCTGTATATATATACACTGCACAGTACCACTTCTCCTGTCCTGTATACCGGGTGTAATCCTCAGTATCTGCTCTTATTCTGTATATATATACACTGCACAGTACCACTTCTCCTGTCCTGTATACTGGGTGTAATCCTCAGTATCTGCTCCTATTCTGTATATATGGACTCTGCACAGTACCACTTCTGCTGTCCTGTATACTGGGTGTAATCCTCAGTATCTGCTCTTATTCTGTATATATATACACTGCACAGTACCACTTCTCCTGTCCTGTATACTGGGTGTAATCCTCAGTATCTGCTCCTATTCTGTATATATGGACTCTGCACAGTACCACTTCTCCTGTCCTGTATACTGGGTGTAATCCTCAGTATCTGCTCTTATTCTGTATATATATACACTGCACAGTACCACTTCTCCTGTCCTGTATACCGGGTGTAATCCTCAGTATCTGCTCTTATTCTGTATATATATACACTGCACAGTACCACTTCTCCTGTCCTGTATACTGGGTGTAATCCTCAGTATCTGCTCCTATTCTGTATATATGGACTCTGCACAGTACCACTTCTGCTGTCCTGTATACTGGGTGTAATCCTCAGTATCTGCTCTTATTCTGTATATATATACACTGCACAGTACCACTTCTCCTGTCCTGTATACCGGGTGTAATCCTCAGTATCTGCTCTTATTCTGTATATATATACACTGCACAGTACCACTTCTCCTGTCCTGTATACTG
>NC_053399.1:2443666-2466166 GCF_905171765.1 Bufo bufo | reverse complement strand
TCCTGTCCTGTATACTGGGTGTAATCCTCAGTATCTGCTCCTATTCTGTATATATGGACTCTGCACAGTACCACTTCTCCTGTCCTGTATACTGGGTGTAATCCTCAGTATCTGCTCTTATTCTGTATATATATACACTGCACAGTACCACTTCTCCTGTCCTGTATACCGGGTGTAATCCTCAGTATCTGCTCTTATTCTGTATATATATACACTGCACAGTACCACTTCTCCTGTCCTGTATACTGGGTGTAATCCTCAGTATCTGCTCTTATTCTGTATATATATACACTGCACAGTACCACTTCTCCTGTCCTGTATACTGGGTGTAATCCTCAGTATCTGCTCTTATTCTGTATATATATACACTGCACAGTACCACTTCTCCTGTCCTGTATACTGGGTGTAATCCTCAGTATCTGCTCTTATTCTGTATATATATACACTGCACAGTACCACTTCTCCTGTCCTGTATACTGGGTGTAATCCTCAGTATCTGCTCTTATTCTGTATATATATACACTGCACAGTACCACTTCTCCTGTCCTGTATACTGGGTGTAATCCTCAGTATCTGCTCCTATTCTGTATATATGGACTCTGCACAGTACCACTTCTCCTGTCCTGTATACTGGGTGTAATCCTCAGTATCTGCTCTTATTCTGTATATATATACACTGCACAGTACCACTTCTCCTGTCCTGTATACCGGGTGTAATCCTCAGTATCTGCTCTTATTCTGTATATATATACACTGCACAGTACCACTTCTCCTGTCCTGTATACTGGGTGTAATCCTCAGTATCTGCTCTTATTCTGTATATATATACACTGCACAGTACCACTTCTCCTGTCCTGTATACTGGGTGTAATCCTCAGTATCTGCTCTTATTCTGTATATATATACACTGCACAGTACCACTTCTCCTGTCCTGTATACTGGGTGTAATCCTCAGTATCTGCTCTTATTCTGTATATATATACACTGCACAGTACCACTTCTCCTGTCCTGTATACTGGGTGTAATCCTCAGTATCTGCTCTTATTCTGTATATATATACACTGCACAGTACCACTTCTCCTGTCCTGTATACTGGGTGTAATCCTCAGTATCTGCTCCTATTCTGTATATATGGACTCTGCACAGTACCACTTCTCCTGTCCTGTATACTGGGTGTAATCCTCAGTATCTGCTCTTATTCTGTATATATATACACTGCACAGTACCACTTCTCCTGTCCTGTATACTGGGTGTAATCCTCAGTATCTGCTCTTATTCTGTATATATGGACTCTGCACAGTACCACTTCTCCTGTCCTGTATACCGGGTGTAATCCTCAGTATCTGCTCTTATTCTGTATATATATATACACTGCACAGTACCACTTCTCCTGTCCTGTATACTGGGTGTAATCCTCAGTATCTGCTCTTATTCTGTGTATATATACACTGCACAGTACCACTTCTCCTGTCCTGTATACTGGGTGTAATCCTCAGTATCTGCTTATATTCTGTATATATATACACTGCACAGTACCACTTCTCCTGTCCTGTATACCGGGTGTAATCCTCAGTATCTGCTCTTATTCTGTATATATATACACTGCACAGTACCACTTCTCCTGTCCTGTATACTGGGTGTAATCCTTAGTATCTGCTCTTATTCTGTATATATATACACTGCACAGTACCACTTCTCCTGTCTTGTATACCGGGTGTAATCCTCAGTATCTGCTCCTATTCTGTATATATGGACTCTGCACAGTACCACTTCTCCTGTCCTGTATACTGGGTGTAATCCTCAGTATCTGCTCTTATTCTGTATATATATACACTGCACAGTACCACTTCTCCTGTCCTGTATACTGGGTGTAATCCTCAGTATCTGCTCTTATTCTATATATATATATATACACTGCACAGTACCACTTCTCCTGTCCTGTGTATTGGGTGTAATCCTCAGTATCTGCTCTTATTCTGTATATATATATACACTGCACAGTACCACTTCTCCTGTCCTGTATACCGGGTGTAATCCTCAGTATCTGCTCTTATTCTGTGTGTATATATATATATATATACACTGCACAGTACCACTTCTCCTGTCCTGTATACTGGGTGTAATCCTCAGTATCTGCTCTTATTCTGTATATATATATATATACACTGCACAGTACCACTTCTCCTGTCTTGTATACCGGGTGTAATCCTCAGTATCTGCTCCTATTCTGTATATATGGACTCTGCACAGTACCACTTCTCCTGTCCTGTATACTGGGTGTAATCCTCAGTATCTGCTCTTATTCTGTATATATATACACTGCACAGTACCACTTCTCCTGTCCTGTATACTGGGTGTAATCCTCAGTATCTGCTCTTATTCTATATATATATATATATACACTGCACAGTACCACTTCTCCTGTCCTGTGTATTGGGTGTAATCCTCAGTATCTGCTCTTATTCTGTATATATATACACTGCACAGTACCACTTCTCCTGTCCTGTATACCGGGTGTAATCCTCAGTATCTGCTCTTATTCTGTATATATATATACACTGCACAGTACCACTTCTCCTGTCCTGTATACTGGGTGTAATCCTCAGTATCTGCTCTTATTCTGTATATATATACACTGCACAGTACCACTTCTCCTGTCCTGTATACTGGGTGTAATCCTCAGTATCTGCTCCTATTCTGTATATATATACACTGCACAGTACCACTTCTCCTGTCCTGTATACTGGGTGTAATCCTCAGTATCTGCTCTTATTCTGTATATATGGACTCTGCACAGTACCACTTCTCCTGTCCTGTATACTGGGTGTAATCCTCAGTATCTGCTCTTATTCTGTATATATGGACTCTGCACAGTACCACTTCTCCTGTCCTGTATACTGGGTGTAATCCTCAGTATCTGCTCTTATTCTGTATATATATACACTGCACAGTACCACTTCTCCTGTCCTGTATACTGGGTGTAATCCTCAGTATCTGCTCTTATTCTCTATATATATATATATACACTGCACAGTACCACTTCTCCTGTCCTGTGTATTGGGTGTAATCCTCAGTATCTGCTCTTATTCTGTATATATATACACTGCACAGTACCACTTCTCCTGTCCTGTATACCGGGTGTAATCCTCAGTATCTGCTCTTATTCTGTATATATATATACACTGCACAGTACCACTTCTCCTGTCCTGTATACTGGGTGTAATCCTCAGTATCTGCTCTTATTCTGTATATATATACACTGCACAGTACCACTTCTCCTGTCCTGTATACTGGGTGTAATCCTCAGTATCTGCTCCTATTCTGTATATATATACACTGCACAGTACCACTTCTCCTGTCCTGTATACTGGGTGTAATCCTCAGTATCTGCTCTTATTCTGTATATATGGACTCTGCACAGTACCACTTCTCCTGTCCTGTATACTGGGTGTAATCCTCAGTATCTGCTCTTATTCTGTATATATATACACTGCACAGTACCACTTCTCCTGTCCTGTATACCGGGTGTAATCCTCAGTATCTGCTCTTATTCTGTATATATATATACACTGCACAGTACCACTTCTCCTGTCCTGTATACTGGGTGTAATCCTCAGTATCTGCTCTTATTCTGTATATATATACACTGCACAGTACCACTTCTCCTGTCCTGTATACTGGGTGTAATCCTCAGTATCTGCTCCTATTCTGTATATATGGACTCTGCACAGTACCACTTCTCCTGTCCTGTATACTGGGTGTAATCCTCAGTATCTGCTCTTATTCTGTATATATATACACTGCACAGTACCACTTCTCCTGTCCTGTATACCGGGTGTAATCCTCAGTATCTGCTCTTATTCTGTATATATATACACTGCACAGTACCACTTCTCCTGTCCTGTATACTGGGTGTAATCCTCAGTATCTGCTCTTATTCTGTATATATATACACTGCACAGTACCACTTCTCCTGTCCTGTATACTGGGTGTAATCCTCAGTATCTGCTCTTATTCTGTATATATATACACTGCACAGTACCACTTCTCCTGTCCTGTATACTGGGTGTAATCCTCAGTATCTGCTCTTATTCTGTATATATATACACTGCACAGTACCACTTCTCCTGTCCTGTATACTGGGTGTAATCCTCAGTATCTGCTCTTATTCTGTATATATATACACTGCACAGTACCACTTCTCCTGTCCTGTATACTGGGTGTAATCCTCAGTATCTGCTCTTATTCTGTATATATGGACTCTGCACAGTACCACTTCTCCTGTCCTGTATACTGGGTGTAATCCTCAGTATCTGCTCTTATTCTGTATATATATACACTGCACAGTACCACTTCTCCTGTCCTGTATACCGGGTGTAATCCTCAGTATCTGCTCTTATTCTGTATATATATACACTGCACAGTACCACTTCTCCTGTCCTGTATACTGGGTGTAATCCTCAGTATCTGCTCTTATTCTGTATATATATACACTGCACAGTACCACTTCTCCTGTCCTGTATACTGGGTGTAATCCTCAGTATCTGCTCTTATTCTGTATATATATACACTGCACAGTACCACTTCTCCTGTCCTGTATACTGGGTGTAATCCTCAGTATCTGCTCTTATTCTGTATATATATACACTGCACAGTACCACTTCTCCTGTCCTGTATACTGGGTGTAATCCTCAGTATCTGCTCTTATTCTGTATATATATACACTGCACAGTACCACTTCTCCTGTCCTGTATACTGGGTGTAATCCTCAGTATCTGCTCCTATTCTGTATATATGGACTCTGCACAGTACCACTTCTCCTGTCCTGTATACTGGGTGTAATCCTCAGTATCTGCTCTTATTCTGTATATATATACACTGCACAGTACCACTTCTCCTGTCCTGTATACTGGGTGTAATCCTCAGTATCTGCTCTTATTCTGTATATATGGACTCTGCACAGTACCACTTCTCCTGTCCTGTATACCGGGTGTAATCCTCAGTATCTGCTCTTATTCTGTATATATATATACACTGCACAGTACCACTTCTCCTGTCCTGTATACTGGGTGTAATCCTCAGTATCTGCTCTTATTCTGTGTATATATACACTGCACAGTACCACTTCTCCTGTCCTGTATACTGGGTGTAATCCTCAGTATCTGCTTATATTCTGTATATATATACACTGCACAGTACCACTTCTCCTGTCCTGTATACCGGGTGTAATCCTCAGTATCTGCTCTTATTCTGTATATATATACACTGCACAGTACCACTTCTCCTGTCCTGTATACTGGGTGTAATCCTTAGTATCTGCTCTTATTCTGTATATATATACACTGCACAGTACCACTTCTCCTGTCTTGTATACCGGGTGTAATCCTCAGTATCTGCTCCTATTCTGTATATATGGACTCTGCACAGTACCACTTCTCCTGTCCTGTATACTGGGTGTAATCCTCAGTATCTGCTCTTATTCTGTATATATATACACTGCACAGTACCACTTCTCCTGTCCTGTATACTGGGTGTAATCCTCAGTATCTGCTCTTATTCTATATATATATATATACACTGCACAGTACCACTTCTCCTGTCCTGTGTATTGGGTGTAATCCTCAGTATCTGCTCTTATTCTGTATATATATACACTGCACAGTACCACTTCTCCTGTCCTGTATACCGGGTGTAATCCTCAGTATCTGCTCTTATTCTGTGTATATATATATATATATATATACACTGCACAGTACCACTTCTCCTGTCCTGTATACTGGGTGTAATCCTCAGTATCTGCTCTTATTCTGTATATATATATATACACTGCACAGTACCACTTCTCCTGTCTTGTATACCGGGTGTAATCCTCAGTATCTGCTCCTATTCTGTATATATGGACTCTGCACAGTACCACTTCTCCTGTCCTGTATACTGGGTGTAATCCTCAGTATCTGCTCTTATTCTGTATATATATACACTGCACAGTACCACTTCTCCTGTCCTGTATACTGGGTGTAATCCTCAGTATCTGCTCTTATTCTATATATATATATATATACACTGCACAGTACCACTTCTCCTGTCCTGTGTATTGGGTGTAATCCTCAGTATCTGCTCTTATTCTGTATATATATACACTGCACAGTACCACTTCTCCTGTCCTGTATACCGGGTGTAATCCTCAGTATCTGCTCTTATTCTGTATATATATATACACTGCACAGTACCACTTCTCCTGTCCTGTATACTGGGTGTAATCCTCAGTATCTGCTCTTATTCTGTATATATATACACTGCACAGTACCACTTCTCCTGTCCTGTATACTGGGTGTAATCCTCAGTATCTGCTCCTATTCTGTATATATATACACTGCACAGTACCACTTCTCCTGTCCTGTATACTGGGTGTAATCCTCAGTATCTGCTCTTATTCTGTATATATGGACTCTGCACAGTACCACTTCTCCTGTCCTGTATACTGGGTGTAATCCTCAGTATCTGCTCTTATTCTGTATATATGGACTCTGCACAGTACCACTTCTCCTGTCCTGTATACTGGGTGTAATCCTCAGTATCTGCTCTTATTCTGTATATATATACACTGCACAGTACCACTTCTCCTGTCCTGTATACTGGGTGTAATCCTCAGTATCTGCTCTTATTCTATATATATATATATATATACACTGCACAGTACCACTTCTCCTGTCCTGTGTATTGGGTGTAATCCTCAGTATCTGCTCCTATTCTGTATATATGGACTCTGCACAGTACCACTTCTCCTGTCCTGTATACTGGGTGTAATCCTCAGTATCTGCTCTTATTCTGTATATATATACACTGCACAGTACCACTTCTCCTGTCCTGTGTATTGGGTGTAATCCTCAGTATCTGCTCTTATTCTGTATATATATACACTGCACAGTACCACTTCTCCTGTCCTGTATACTGGGTGTAATCCTCAGTATCTGCTCTTATTCTGTATATATATACACTGCACAGTACCACTTCTCCTGTCCTGTATACTGGGTGTAATCCTCAGTATCTGCTCTTATTCTGTATATATATACACTGCACAGTACCACTTCTCCTGTCCTGTATACTGGGTGTAATCCTCAGTATCTGCTCTTATTCTGTATATATATACACTGCACAGTACCACTTCTCCTGTCCTGTATACTGGGTGTAATCCTCAGTATCTGCTCTTATTCTGTATATATATACACTGCACAGTACCACTTCTCCTGTCCTGTATACTGGGTGTAATCCTCAGTATCTGCTCCTATTCTGTATATATGGACTCTGCACAGTACCACTTCTCCTGTCCTGTATACTGGGTGTAATCCTCAGTATCTGCTCTTATTCTGTATATATATACACTGCACAGTACCACTTCTCCTGTCCTGTATACCGGGTGTAATCCTCAGTATCTGCTCTTATTCTGTATATATATACACTGCACAGTACCACTTCTCCTGTCCTGTATACTGGGTGTAATCCTCAGTATCTGCTCTTATTCTGTATATATATACACTGCACAGTACCACTTCTCCTGTCCTGTATACTGGGTGTAATCCTCAGTATCTGCTCTTATTCTGTATATATATACACTGCACAGTACCACTTCTCCTGTCCTGTATACTGGGTGTAATCCTCAGTATCTGCTCTTATTCTGTATATATATACACTGCACAGTACCACTTCTCCTGTCCTGTATACTGGGTGTAATCCTCAGTATCTGCTCTTATTCTGTATATATATACACTGCACAGTACCACTTCTC
Organism: Bufo bufo; assembly: GCF_905171765.1. Classification (NCBI taxonomy): domain Eukaryota; kingdom Metazoa; phylum Chordata; class Amphibia; order Anura; family Bufonidae; genus Bufo; species Bufo bufo. The sequence goes on along the minus strand of NC_053399.1, from coordinate 2,458,380 downwards.
CTGTCCTGTATACTGGGTGTAATCCTCAGTATCTGCTCCTATTCTGTATATATGGACTCTGCACAGTACCACTTCTCCTGTCCTGTATACTGGGTGTAATCCTCAGTATCTGCTCTTATTCTGTATATATATACACTGCACAGTACCACTTCTCCTGTCCTGTATACCGGGTGTAATCCTCAGTATCTGCTCTTATTCTGTATATATATACACTGCACAGTACCACTTCTCCTGTCCTGTATACTGGGTGTAATCCTCAGTATCTGCTCTTATTCTGTATATATATACACTGCACAGTACCACTTCTCCTGTCCTGTATACTGGGTGTAATCCTCAGTATCTGCTCTTATTCTGTATATATATACACTGCACAGTACCACTTCTCCTGTCCTGTATACTGGGTGTAATCCTCAGTATCTGCTCTTATTCTGTATATATGTACACTGCACAGTACCACTTCTCCTGTCCTGTATACTGGGTGTAATCCTCAGTATCTGCTCTTATTCTGTATGTATATACACTGCACAGTACCACTTCTCCTGTCCTGTATACTGGGTGTAATCCTCAGTATCTGCTCTTATTCTGTGTATACACTGCACAGTACCACTTCTCCTGTCCTGTATACCGGGTGTAATCCTCAGTATCTGCTCTTATACTGTATATATATACACTGCACAGTACCACTTCTCCTGTCCTGTATACTGGGTGTAATCCTCAGTATCTGCTCTTATTCTGTATATATATACACTGCACAGTACCACTTCTCCTGTCCTGTATACCGGGTGTAATCCTCAGTATCTGCTCTTATTCTGTATATATATACACTGCACAGTACCACTTCTCCTGTCCTGTATACTGGGTGTAATCCTCAGTATCTGCTCTTATTCTGTATATATATACACTGCACAGTACCACTTCTCCTGTCCTGTATACTGGGTGTAATCCTCAGTATCTGCTCTTATTCTGTATATATGGACACTGCACAGTACCACTTCTCCTGTCCTGTATACTGGGTGTAATCCTCAGTATCTGCTCTTATTCTGTATATATATATACACTGCACAGTACCACTTCTCCTGTCCTGTATACCGGGTGTAATCCTCAGTATCTGCTCCTATTCTGTATATATGGACTCTGCACAGTACCACTTCTCCTGTATACTGGGTGTAATCCTCAGTATCTGCTCTTATTCTGTATATATATGGACACTGCACAGTACCACTTCTCCTGTATACTGGGTGTAATCCTCAGTATCTGCTCTTATTCTGTATATATATACACTGCACAGTACCACTTCTCCTGTCCTGTATACCGGGTGTAATCCTCAGTATCTGCTCTTATTCTGTATATATATATACACTGCACAGTACCACTTCTCCTGTCCTGTATACTGGGTGTAATTCTCAGTATCTGCTCTTATTCTGTATATATATACACTGCACAGTACCACTTCTCCTGTCCTGTATACTGGGTGTAATTCTCAGTATCTGCTCTTATTCTGTATATATATACACTGCACAGTACCACTTCTCCTGTCCTGTATACTGGGTGTAATCCTCAGTATCTGCTCTTATTCTGTATATATATACACTGCACAGTACCACTTCTCCTGTCCTGTATACTGGGTGTAATCCTCAGTATCTGCTCTTATTCTGTATATATATACTGCACAGTACCACTTCTCCTGTCCTGTATACTGGGTGTAATCCTCAGTATCTGCTCTTATTCTGTATATATATATACACTGCACAGTACCACTTCTCCTGTCCTGTATACCGGGTGTAATCCTCAGTATCTGCTCTTATTCTGTATATATATACACTGCACAGTACCACTTCTCCTGTCCTGTATACCGGGTGTAATCCTCAGTATCTGCTCTTATCCTGTATATATACACTGCACAGTACCACTTCTCCTGTCCTGTATACTGGGTGTAATCCTCAGTATCTGCTCTTATTCTGTATATATATACACTGCACAGTACCACTTCTCCTGTCCTGTATACCGGGTGTAATCCTCAGTATCTGCTCTTATTCTGTATATATATACACTGCACAGTACCACTTCTCCTGTCCTGTATACTGGGTGTAATCCTCAGTATCTGCTCTTATTCTGTATATATGGACTCTGCACAGTACCACTTCTCCTGTATACTGGGTGTAATCCTCAGTATCTGCTCTTATTCTGTATATATATATATACACTGCACAGTACCACTTCTCCTGTCCTGTATACCGGGTGTAATCCTCAGTATCTGCTCCTATTCTGTATATATGGACTCTGCACAGTACCACTTCTCCTGTATACTGGGTGTAATCCTCAGTATCTGCTCTTATTCTGTATATATATACACTGCACAGTACCACTTCTCCTGTCCTGTATACCGGGTGTAATCCTCAGTATCTGCTCTTATTCTGTATATATATATATATACACTGCACAGTACCACTTCTCCTGTCCTGTATACCGGGTGTAATCCTCAGTATCTGCTCCTATTCTGTATATATGGACTCTGCACAGTACCACTTCTCCTGTATACTGGGTGTAATCCTCAGTATCTGCTCTTATTCTGTATATATATACACTGCACAGTACCACTTCTCCTGTCCTGTATACCGGGTGTAATCCTCAGTATCTGCTCTTATTCTGTATATATATATACACTGCACAGTACCACTTCTCCTGTCCTGTATACCGGGTGTAATCCTCAGTATCTGCTCCTATTCTGTATATATGGACTCTGCACAGTACCACTTCTCCTGTATACTGGGTGTAATCCTCAGTATCTGCTCTTATTCTGTATATATATACACTGCACAGTACCACTTCTCCTGTCCTGTATACCGGGTGTAATCCTCAGTATCTGCTCCTATTCTGTATATATGGACTCTGCACAGTACCACTTCTCCTGTCCTGTATACCGGGTGTAATCCTCAGTATCTGCTCCTATTCTGTATATATGGACTCTGCACAGTACCACTTCTGTCTTCTTTACAGTAAGGGTGGTCGGATGAGTTTCCAGCTGCCGTTGCCGCTCCCTCTGCCGCCACATCTGCTGCTCTTTAGTTTGGGGGACTGGGGTTCGTATTCCTCGGATTCGTGTGTTTCTGCTCAGCTGGTCGCGGGTTCGGTGCAGCCTCAGCACATAGGGACTCTGTCTGCTGACTGCAGGTAATGGTGGTATTGAGGAGCGAATGGTTTGGGGTTCACAGCTCCTGGCGGCTTCTCACCAGCACTCTGCCCCCCACAGGTCACTGGTCTGGGACGGTGAGTGGAGTCTGGACATCGTAATGGAGTGCCTCAAATTAGCAGCACAAGGAATGCCCGCCAGACTGTGCCTGACCGTGTCCGGGAAGGTAAAACTAGGAGCAGAAACTCCCTCTGCCGTCCATCGTCCTCTCCTTGCCGCGTCCCCCCTGCCGTCCATCGTCCTCTCCTTGCCGCGTCCCCCCTGATGTCCATCGTCCTCTCCTTGCCGCGTCCCCCCTGCCGTCCATCGTCCTCTCCTTGCCGCGTCCCCCCTGCCGTCCATCGTCCTCTCCTTGCCGCGTCCCCCCTGCCGTCCATCGTCCTCTCCCTGCCGCGTCCCCCCTGCCGTCCATCGTCCTCTCCTTGCCGCGTCCCCCCTGCCGTCCATCGTCCTCTCCTTGCCGCGTCCCCCCTGCCGTCCATCGTCCTCTCCCTGCCGCGTCCCCCCTGCCGTCCATCGTCCTCTCCCTGCCGCGTCCCCCCTGCCGTCCATCGTCCTCTCCTTGCCGCGTCCCCCCTGCCGTCCATCGTCCTCTCCTTGCCGCGTCCCCCCTGCCGTCCATCGTCCTCTCCTTGCCGCGTCCCCCCTGCCGTCCATCGTCCTCTCCTTGCCGCGTCCCCCCTGCCGTCCATCGTCCTCTCCTTGCCGCGTCCCCCCTGCCGTCCATCGTCCTCTCCTTGCCGCGTCCCCCCTGCCGTCCATCGTCCTCTCCTTGCCGCGTCCCCCCTGCCGTCCATCGTCCTCTCCTTGCCGCGTCCCCCCTGCCGTCCATCGTCCTCTCCTTGCCGCGTCCCCCCTGCCGTCCATCGTCCTCTCCTTGCCGCGTCCCCCCTGCCGTCCATCGTCCTCTCCTTGCCGCGTCCCCCCTGCCGTCCATCGTCCTCTCCTTGCCGCGTCCCCCCTGCCGTCCATCGTCCTCTCCTTGCCGCGTCCCCCCTGCCGTCCATCGTCCTCTCCTTGCCGCGTCCCCCCTGCCGTCCATCGTCCTCTCCTTGCCGCGTCCCCCCTGCCGTCCATCGTCCTCTCCTTGCCGCGTCCCCCCTGCCGTCCATCGTCCTCTCCTTGCCGCGTCCCCCCTGCCGTCCATCGTCCTCTCCCTGCCGCGTCCCCCCTGCCGTCCATCGTCCTCTCCCTGCCGCGTCCCCCCTGCCGTCCATCGTCCTCTCCCTGCCGCGTCCCCCCTGCCGTCCATCGTCCTCTCCCTGCCGCGTCCCCCCTGCCGTCCATCGTCCTCTCCCTGCCGCGTCCCCCCTGCCGTCCATCGTCCTCTCCCTGCCGCGTCCCCCCTGCCGTCCATCGTCCTCTCCCTGCCGCGTCCCCCCTGCCGTCCATCGTCCTCTCCTTGCCGCGTCTCATTTGTGCAGGTGATTAAAGGCTCCGGCTTCAGCAGCAGCACCCCTGCCAGGAGGAGGCTCAGCGCAGGACCCCCCAGTAGCCCTCTCTTATCGGAGAGCACAATTGCCCAGGTGAGACTGCTGGGGGTCACAGTGGAGGTGGGTATCTGGGGCAGTAGGAGAGCGCCCAGTCGATGGTGCAGGAGGCCATACATGATTGGGAGTTAATGTCCGTCCTCTAGGAGAAGGGTGGCAGTGCGGAGGACGCCCAGCTGGCTGCTTGTGCCAACCTGAAAGATTCTCCCCCGCTGAAGAAAGCAGCTCTAAAAGTGCCCCTCATCAACAAGGATGGGTCAGGCGGGCAGGAACCGGGCAGGAGGGCAAATGCTGTGTCTAGGAATCCCAGAAGACTCAGTTTTGGCAGCAGAGGATCTGAGGATGTGACTGCGGGCGCAGGTGAGTAAAGGTAATGAGGGGCTCCTCCTCCATTACAGACCCACCCAGGGGCCCCATTCCTGCAGGCGGTTTCCTGGGTCCGGTGACAGTATGGCGGAGGCTTGTGTTCACTCCTCATACATTCTCTCCTCAGTTTGTCCTTCGGCTCGTTGGGGCCACAGCACCTGCCTCTGTGATCCCGAAACAGCCATTCTGATTGGTGGGGAAGGAGCCAATGAAAAGTCAAGTCCGGACTCGCTGTGGAAGCTGGAACTAGGTATGTGGGGTCTGGACCGGACGGACATGGTGGATAGTGCTGTCGTCCCTGGATGGGGTGACATGCTGTGTCCAGGGAGGACTGTATGATGGTGACGGGTGACATGCTGTGTCCAGGGAGGACTGTATCACAGGTGACGGGTGACATGCTGCATCCAGGGATGACTGTATGACGGGTGACATGCTGCGTCCAGGGATGACTGTATGACGGGTGACATGCTGCGTCCAGGGATGACTGTGACGGGTGACATGCTGTGTCCAGGGATGACTGTATGACGGGTGACATGCTGTGTCCAGGGAGGACTGTATGACGGTGACGGATGACATGCTGCGTCCAGGGATGACTGTATGACGGGTGACATGCTGCATCCAGGGATGACTGTATGACGGGTGACATGCTGTGTCCAGGGAGGACTGTATGACGGTGACATGCTGTGTCCAGGGATGACTGTATGACGGGTGACATGCTGCATCCAGGGATGACTGTGACGGGTGACATGCTGTGTCCAGGGAGGACTGTATGACGGGTGACATGCTGCATCCAGGGATGACTGTGACGGGTGACATGCTGCATCCAGGGATGACTGTGACGGGTGACATGCTGTGTCCAGGGAGGACTGTATCACAGGTGACGGGTGACATGCTGCATCCAGGGATGACTGTATGACGGGTGACATGCTGCGTCCAGGGATGACTGTATGACGGGTGACATGCTGTGTCCAGGGAGGACTGTATGACGGTGACATGCTGTGTCCAGGGATGACTGTATGACGGGTGACATGCTGTGTCCAGGGATGACTGTATGACGGGTGACATGCTGTGTCCAGGGAGGACTGTATCACAGGTGACGGGTGACATGCTGCATCCAGGGATGACTGTATGACGGGTGACATGCTGCGTCCAGGGATGACTGTATGACGGGTGACATGCTGTGTCCAGGGATGACTGTATGACGGGTGACATGCTGTGTCCAGGGATGACTGTATGACGGGTGACATGCTGTGTCCAGGGAGGACTGTATGACGGTGACGGATGACATGCTGCGTCCAGGGATGACTGTATGACGGGTGACATGCTGCATCCAGGGATGACTGTATGACGGGTGACATGCTGTGTCCAGGGAGGACTGTATGACGGTGACATGCTGTGTCCAGGGATGACTGTATGACGGGTGACATGCTGTGTCCAGGGAGGACTGTATGACGGTGACGGATGACATGCTGCGTCCAGGGATGACTGTATGACGGGTGACATGCTGCATCCAGGGATGACTGTATGACGGGTGACATGCTGTGTCCAGGGAGGACTGTATGACGGTGACATGCTGCGTCCAGGGATGACTGTATGACGGGTGACATGCTGCATCCAGGGATGACTGTATGACGGGTGACATGCTGTGTCCAGGGATGACTGTATGACGGGTGACATGCTGTGTCCAGGGATGACTGTATGACGGGTGACATGCTGTGTCCAGGGAGGACTGTATGACGGTGACATGCTGTGTCCAGGGATGACTGTATGACGGGTGACATGCTGTGTCCAGGGATGACTGTATGACGGGTGACATGCTGCATCCAGGGATGACTGTGACGGGTGACATGCTGCGTCCAGGGATGACTGTATGACGGGTGACATGCTGTGTCCAGGGAGGACTGTATGACGGTGACGGATGACATGCTGCGTCCAGGGATGACTGTATGACGGGTGACATGCTGCATCCAGGGATGACTGTATGACGGGTGACATGCTGTGTCCAGGGAGGACTGTATGACGGTGACATGCTGCGTCCAGGGATGACTGTATGACGGGTGACATGCTGCATCCAGGGATGACTGTATGACGGGTGACATGCTGTGTCCAGGGATGACTGTATGACGGGTGACATGCTGTGTCCAGGGATGACTGTATGACGGGTGACATGCTGTGTCCAGGGAGGACTGTATGACGGTGACATGCTGTGTCCAGGGATGACTGTATGACGGGTGACATGCTGCATCCAGGGATGACTGTGACGGGTGACATGCTGCGTCCAGGGATGACTGTATGACGGGTGACATGCTGTGTCCAGGGATGACTGTATGACGGTGACGGATGACATGCTGCGTCCAGGGATGACTGTATGACGGGTGACATGCTGCATCCAGGGATGACTGTATGACGGGTGACATGCTGTGTCCAGGGAGGACTGTATGACGGTGACATGCTGTGTCCAGGTATGACTGTATGACGGGTGACATGCTGCATCCAGGGATGACTGTGACGGGTGACATGCTGTGTCCAGGGAGGACTGTATCACAGGTGACGGGTGACATGCTGCATCCAGGGATGACTGTATGACGGGTGACATGCTGCATCCAGGGATGACTGTATGACGGGTGACATGCTGCATCCAGGGATGACTGTATGACGGGTGACATGCTGCATCCAGGGATGACTGTATGACGGGTGACATGCTGTGTCCAGGGATGACTGTATGACGGGTGACATGCTGTGTCCAGGGATGACTGTATGACGGGTGACATGCTGCATCCAGGGATGACTGTGACGGGTGACATGCTGTGTCCAGGGAGGACTGTATCACAGGTGACGGGTGACATGCTGCATCCAGGGATGACTGTATGACGGGTGACATGCTGCATCCAGGGATGACTGTATGACGGGTGACATGCTGCATCCAGGGATGACTGTGACGGGTGACATGCTGTGTCCAGGGATGACTGTATGACGGGTGACATGCTGTGTCCAGGGAGGACTGTATGACGGTGACGGATGACATGCTGCGTCCAGGGATGACTGTATGACGGGTGACATGCTGCATCCAGGGATGACTGTATGATGGGTGACATGCTGCATCCAGGGATGACTGTATGACGGGTGACATGCTGCATCCAGGGATGACTGTGACGGGTGACATGCTGTGTCCAGGGAGGACTGTATGACGGGTGACATGCTGTGTCCAGGGAGGACTGTATGACGGTGACGGATGACATGCTGCGTCCAGGGATGACTGTATGACGGATGACATGCTGCGTCCAGGGATGACTGTATGACGGGTGACATGCTGCATCCAGGGATGACTGTGACGGGTGACATGCTGTGTCCAGGGAGGACTGTGACGGTGACATGCTGCGTCCAGGGATGACTGTATGACGGGTGACATGCTGCATCCAGGGATGACTGTGACGGGTGACATGCTGTGTCCAGGGAGGACTGTATCACAGGTGACGGGTGACATGCTGCATCCAGGGATGACTGTATGACGGGTGACATGCTGCATCCAGGGATGACTGTATGACGGGTGACATGCTGCATCCAGGGATGACTGTATGACGGGTGACATGCTGCGTCCAGGGATGACTGTATGACGGGTGACATGCTGCATCCATGGATTACTGTGACGGGTGACATGCTGTGTCCAGGGAGGACTGTATGACGGTGACATGCTGTGTCCAGGGAGGACTGTATCACAGGTGACGGGTGACATGCTGCATCCAGGGATGACTGTATGACGGGTGACATGCTGATTCCAGGGATGACTGTGACGGGTAACTGTATCACAGGTGACATGCTGCGTCCAGGGATGACTGTATGACGGGTGACATGCTGCGTCCAGGGATGACTGTATGACGGGTGACATGCTGCATCCAGGGATGACTGTGACGGGTAACTGTATCACAGGTGACATGCTGCGTCCAGGGATGACTGTATGACGGGTGACATGCTGCATCCAGGGATGACTGTATGACGGGTGACATGCTGCATCCAGGGTTGACTGTATGACGGGTGACATGCTGCGTCCAGGGAGGACTGTATGACGGGTGACATGCTGCATCCAGGGTTGACTGTATGACGGGTGACATGCTGCGTCCAGGGAGGACTGTATGACGGGTGACATGCTGCATCCAGGGATGACTGTATGACGGGTGACATGCTGCGTCCAGGGAGGACTGGGTGACATGCTGCATCCAGGGAGGACTGTATGACGGGTGACATGCTGTGTCCAGGGAGGACTGTATGACGGTGATGGGTGACATGCTGCATCCAGGGAGGACTGTATGACGGTGACATGCTGTATCCAGGGATGACTGTTTGACTGTTACGGGTGACACGCTGAGTCCACGGATGACTGACGGTTCTGGGGTGACACGCTGTGTATGGGAATGAGTGGTGATGTGTGACGCACTACGTGCCGAGATGAGACCTTGATGGGTGACATGCTGAGGGTCGAAGTAGCCGTATGACTATGACATTCTGTGACCCTCTGTTGGAGTGACATAATCGGGGTTATCCCGGGGGCCTCTTTAACCCTTTCCTCTTGGTTCCTGACAGACAGTGACTTCTGGTTCCAGATGGACAGCTTGTGCACTGGCTCTGCTCCCCGGTGCTCCAGGGGCCACACTGCAACTTTTGACCCTGAGACCAAGAAAGTGTTTGTGTATGGAGGGCAGTGGGAGCGGCGCTGGCTGAGTAACGTCTATGTGCTGGACACCCTGGACTGGAAGTGGACCCTGCTCACCGTAAGTACCGAGGGCCACCGGGAGGTGACCTGGTGACCACCCGTGACTGGTGTCCTCTGCTGCAGGCCGTGGGGAAGGTGCCCACCTTGTCCTATCACACAGCCGTCATGTACCAGCGGGAGCTCTATGTGTTCGGGGGTCTGTGCCCTCAGGTGGCAGCAGATTCTGGAGTTGGCACCAACGCCCTTTATATCTTCAACTCCGAGTACAAGATCTGGTATCAGCCCATTGTGGAGGGGGAGAGGCCGCTGCCAAGATACGGGTGAGGAGCAGTACGCCAGGGGCGGCCATCCCACGGGGTCAGTGACACAAAGTGCAAAGGTCAGAAACGTGGAAATCAGTGGCACCAGGAAAAGGGGACCCATGACACTCACATTGCAGGGTCTCGTGCATAGTGAACCTTGTGACTGAAGCTTACAGGCTCATCATTTTTGGGGTGTGGTGGAGGGGGGGGGATCTCCAGGGTTTGGGGGTGTGGTGGAGGGGGCTTCTCCAGGGTTTGGGGGTGCGGTGGAGGGGGCTTCTCCAGGGTTTGGGGTGCGGTGGAGGGGGCTTCTCCAGGGTTTGGGGGTGTGGTGGAGGGGGGGGATCTCCAGGTTTTGGGGGTGTGGTGGAGGGAGCTTCTCCAGGGTTTAGGGTGCGGTGGAGGGAGCTTCTCCAGGGTTTAGGGTGCGGTGGAGGGAGCTTCTCCAGGGTTTGGGGGTGTGGTGGAGGGAGCTTCTCCAGGGTTTGGGGTGTGGTGGAGGGGGCTTCTCCAGGGTTTGGGGGTGTGGTGGAGGGGGCTTCTCCAGGGTTTGGGGGTGTGGTGGAGGGGGCTTCTCCAGGGTTTGGGGGGCTGGTGGGGGGGGCTTCTCCAGGGTTTGGGGGGCTGGTGGAGGGGGCTTCTCCAGGGTTTGGGGGGCTGGTGGAGGGGGCTTCTCCAGGGTTTGGGGGGCTGGTGGAGGGGGCTTCTCCAGGGTTTGGGGGGCTTCTCCAGGGTTTGGGGGGCTGGTGGAGGGGGCTTCTCCAGGGTTTGGGGGGCTGGTGGAGGGGGCTTCTCCAGGGTTTGGGGGGCTGGTGGAGGGGGCTTCTCCAGGGTTTGGGGGGCTGGTGGAGGGGGCTTCTCCAGGGTTTGGGGGGCTGGTGGAGGGGGCTTCTCCAGGGTTTGGGGGGGCTGGTGGAGGGGGCTTCTCCAGGGTTTGGGGGGCTGGTGGAGGGGGCTTCTCCAGGGTTTGGGGGTGTGGTGGAGGGGGCTTCTCCAGGGTTTGGGGGTGTGGTGGAGGGGGCTTCTCCAGGGTTTTGGGGGCTGGTGGAGGGGGCTTCTCCAGGGTTTGGGGGGCTGGTGGAGGGGGCTTCTCCAGGGTTTGGGGGGCTGGTGGAGGGGGCTTCTCCAGGGTTTGGGGGTGTGGTGGAGGGGGCTTCTCCAGGGTTTGGGGGCTGGTGGAGGGGGCTTCTCCAGGGTGTGGTGGAGGGGGCTTCTCCAGGGTTTGGGGGTGTGGTGGAGGGGGCTTCTCCAGGGTTTGGGGGTGTGGTGGAGGGGGCTTCTCCAGGGTTTGGGGGCTGGTGGAGGGGGCTTCTCCAGGGTTTGGGGTGCGGTGGATGTGATTTTCATGTCCTCTCTCTCTGCTCCCCTCTTGCAGTCACAGTGCCACCCTCCTCGGTAATCGGCTTGTTCTGTTTGGAGGCCGGCATTCTCCGTCTTCAGTTTATCTCAATGACGTTCACATCCTGGACTTGGGTGAGGATCTGTCTGTAGTGATGTGACATCATATGTGTGACATCATGCCAGAATACCCACAATGCACTGCTCTGCAGGTTACATGGAGTACAGAGCGGTGTCCTGTCCGTCCGTGTCTGAGAGGCCCTCCCCCCGCTGGTGAGACTGCGCCCCCTCCTGTCCGCTCACAGCCCCTTGCACACTGATGCCCCTCCCTCACTCATTATAATCGCTGTATAATGTGTCTTCTGGAAGCTTCCATGCGGCCATGCAGGTGACGGAGCACAAAGTCCTCATCCACGGAGGGTGTTCTGCGAGCGGCTCCTTGACAGACGCCTTCATCTTTAATCTGGGTAAGAGCCAGGAGCATGATGGGAGTTACAGTATATCATGGAGGATGCTGGGGGGGGGATTGCCCAGAGCTGCGGTTTTACTGACCACCCTGTCATCCTATGGCACGGGTGCCAGAGGCGGCACTCGGAGCCCTCTCTATGGGCACTTGCACCCTGGAAAAGTCTATGGTGTGCCAATATGCCCTAGGCCTCCTGCACAGGAACGTGTTCACCCCGTGGCCGCAATGCATGAACACCGACCATGGGACAGCCGCAGTGGATTGCGGACCCATTCACTTTAATGGGTCCACGATCTGCAAAAAGATAGAACATGTCCTATCTTTTTTCGGAACGGAAGTACGGGATGAAACCCCATGGAAGCACTCCGTAGGGTTCCGTATTTCCGGACCTATTAAAGTGAATGGGTCCACATCCGTGATGCTGATCCGCAATATGGCAACGGGACACCTACAGTCATGTGCAGGAGGCCTTAGACTTTTGCTGCCATTCATCAGCGCAGGCTTTTATAGCGAAAAGTACATGGAAGATGCACGATACTGGACTGTAGTATTCAGGGGAAATTCCTTTGTGATAAATATGTGGGTTTTGGGGTGCAGTTTGGGCACTCGGCCTCTAAAAGGTTCGCCATTACTGTCCTAGGGGAGCGCTGGGTGCGGCAGAGGATATGCCGCGTTCTGAGGACGAGAACGCGCGGCGGCGGTCTGGACACGGTTCTGATACATTGTGGGGTTCCACACTAATGATTGGTTTATTTTGCAGACACTTTGTCCTGGACCCCCATCAGGTTTGGGGGGAGGGCGCATCTGCCCCGCGCTGGCCACACCATGATCAACCTAACGGCCTCCTCCCTGACGGATTCTGACAAAGAGAGGCGCAAGGGGCACAGCCTGTGCAGGGTCCGCCTCATGGGGGGATCTGATGGATCTGGAACATTCTACAGCGACAGCCCCAAGTTTCAGCTAGACGCAGCGTGATGACATGGTTATAATGGCTTCCTGCTGGTGCTGCGGCCGCTGGTCTGTGCAGACTACGCTCGGAGCTCCGGCGGGGTGTCTGGCTGCCGGCAGGGGTGGCTGACTTGGAACGCCTCCAGCTGGAGCAGAGCCTGGTTAATCCTGGAGAGCGTGGGGTATGGGGTCATGTCCACCCGGAACCTAGAAAGAGATGGGTGATGAGGTACAATGTGGGGGGCACAAGAGGGAAAACTGGGGGGCACTTACAATCCTGAAGACTGTCTGCCACAGTGGATGGCGTTTACCGAGTCTCAAAATCAATACCGCGCTATGATTGGTTGGGGGCTCTCACCCGGTCTAGTGATCAATACCGCACTATGATGGGTTGGGGGCTCTCACCCGGTGTAGTGATCAATACCGCACTATGATGGGTTGGGGGCTCTCACCCGGTCTAGTTATCAATACCGCACTATGATGGGTTGGGGGCTCTCACCCGGTCTAGTTATCGATACCACGCTATGATTGGTTGGGGGCTCTCACCCGGTCTAGTTATCAATACCGCACTATGATTGGTTGGGGGCTCTCACCCGGTCTAGTTATCGATACCACGCTATGATTGGTTGGGGGCTCTCACCCGGTCTAGTTATCGATAGCGCGCTATGATTGGTTGGGGGCTCTCACCCGGTGTAGTGATCAATACCGCGCTATGATGGGTTGGGGGCTCTCACCCGGTCTAGTGATCAATACCGCACTATGATTGGTTGGGGGCTCTCACCCGGTCTAGTTATCAATACCGCACTATGATGGGTTGGGGGCTCTCACCCGGTCTAGTTATCAATACCGCGCTATGATTGGTTGGGGGCTCTCACCCGGTCTAGTGATCAATACCGCGCTATGATTGGTTGGGGGCTCTCACCCGGTCTAGTGATCAATACCGCGCTATGATTGGTTGGGGGCTCTCACCCGGTCTAGTTATCAATACCGCGCTATGATTGGTTGGGGCTCTCACCCGGTCTAGTTATCAATACCGCGCTATGATTGGTTGGGGGCTCTCACCCGGTCTAGTTATCAATTACCCGCGCTATGATTGGTTGGGGGCTCTCACTCGGTCTAGTTATCGATACCGCACTATGATGGGTTGGGGCTCTCACCCGGTGTAGTGATCAATACCGCGCTATGATTTGGTTGGGGGGCTCTCACCCGTCTAGTGATCAATACCGCACTATGATTGGTTGGGGGCTCTCACCCGGTCTAGTGATCAATACCGCACTATGATTGGTTGGGGGCTCTCACCCGGTCTAGTTATCAATACCGCGCTATGATTGGTTGGGGGCTCTCACCCGGTCTAGTGATCAATACCGCGCTATGATTGGTTGGGGGCTCTCACCCGGTCTACTGATCAATACCGCGCTATGATTGGTTGGGGGCTCTCACCCGTCTAGTGATCGATACCGCGCTATGATTGGTTGGGGGGGCTCTCACCCGGTCTAGTTATCGATACCGCGCTATGATTGGTTGGGGGCTCTCACCCGGTCTACTGATCAATACCGCGCTATGATTGGTTGGGGGCTCTCACCCGGTCTAGTGATCGATACCGCGCTATGATTGGTTGGGGGCTCTCACCCGGTCTAGTGATCGATACCGCGCTATGATTGGTTGGGGGCTCTCACCCGGTCTAGTGATCGATACCGCGCTATGATTGGTTGGGGGCTCTCACCCGGTCTCTGCATACCCATAAATGCCTTGCGGCCCGGCCTTCCACTGGTAAAGCGCTCCCTTCCTGTATTCAGTGCTGACACTTTATATCTGCCGCATTGTTATGTATCTTAGAGCTGTACAGGAGGTGTATTGGTGACCGGGCGTGTGTGTGTATATATCCTGTGCTGTATAGGTGACCGGG